>NC_081406.1:660072072-660372072 GCF_030272615.1 Cryptomeria japonica | reverse complement strand
GACTTCTTTTCTGCTTCTAGTTCATCGGTCAATCTTGATAATTCAAGTTTCAATGTTTGGTTCTCATTTTCTTTTAGAGTAACTTCATGATGTGCATAATCCAATTGATCAGACGGATTATGTTGAACTTCAGTCATCCTTGATATTTCATCATTCTTTTCAGACACTATTTCTTCTAGTTGTTGTTTTTCTCCTTCTATATTTCGCATTTTATCTTCAGTTGTTCTCAATGCATCAAGATTTTCAGTCATCTGTGTGCTGAAATACTCATGTTCCCTTCTCATTGCTTTTAGCTGTTCATTCAGTGCTTTGATCTTTTCTTTCAATTCTACAATCATTTCTTCAGATTGTTCTAATATGCTATTCTCAGATGATGTCTCAATTTGTTCCACCAACTCTTGTGAGTCCTGTAAATCATCAGACAACCTTCTCCTGACTTTTAGAGAACTTTGCATTTGTCTCTGCATATCTGCAATCACTTGATTAGCATGATCCAATTCTTCTTGAAGATTCACAATTCTGTGTGATTGTTTATAGCCTTCCATTGATAGGATCTTTCTCTTTAGGTTATTAATCCCTTTACCAAGAGTCGAGCTCTAATACCAATTGTTAGGTCCGACTAGGAAAGCTAATGTACTGAGAGGGGAGGGGTGAATCAGTACTTCAAAACTTTTCTTGAAAAACAATTTTACTGATAAACAAAAACTGAGTATTGTTGATCTCATAATATATAATGCTGAAACATAATCATAGAAATAACATCCATACAAATTTCACTCCATAACACAAAGATTTTTGGTCATGCAGAAACTCTTGGTTAGAGAGAAAAGTTGTGGTGGGGATGGCACCCACAACTTCACTACTGCAATAATCAAGATTGCTCGGTTAGAGCTACATGTTTAGCTATTTCTGATAGCTTACCCTGTTAGGAGTATAAAGATCTTTAGATCTACCTTGCTAAAGGATTTTACAAACACTTTTACAAAATGCTATACCTGGTTAAAGGCTTTACAATTTATAGACTTTATTAGACTCTTTTACCCTATTAAAGGTTTCTAACACAACTTAATAATTCAATCAAAATCTTTACAAAATATCTGCAACTTCACATCTGAAATGTTATAGCAGACTCTATGTACTCAATATAAAATTACCTTGCTCATAGCATTCCTTGGTAATTGATAAATCAACTCGGTAACCTCTTATGTATGCTCTGTCCCTTAAACTATTCTCTGAAAACCTTCTCGGTAACCTCTGAATCTCTATGTCAATCTTCTTTCTTAACTATATCATCACATATTATCTTCTCATGATTTACCATTTTCAACTCATCATATCAAATACTCAAATCATTATGTATATATAGATCTCTGAGATGGTGATTTGTTCATGCTTCGATCATACAAACATGTTTTATTGAATGAATAAACATAGAAATTATTTCATTGGATATTCTTCCTCAAAATCATACAAAATCTTTAAATGCAATTTCCTATGTGATAAGGGTTTCATCTTCTCGATTCTTGTAACACGTTTCACATGTGTGTCCAGGTTCATTGAATCTGGTAACACGTTCCCACTCGGTTCAGATCAACTCGGTATACCTTCTTTGCTGCTTGGTAGACATATGAACTTTACTCGGTAGACATTGGTGTATATTATCTCGGTGACTTGTCTTTCTTTTGTAACCGATACCGATAACCTTAATATTTACCGACTGGATATTTCGATAGCATTAACCGACTAGAGTATATAGGATGACTTTGGGCATAAAACTAATGACAACTTAGTAAATAGCAACAATCTCCCCTTTTGACATTAGTTTGGTATGTCTGGCAAAACTCCTTTCAAAGTCATAACACAAAATCTATATACTTGCAAAATAAACTGAAATGATAGTACATTGTTCAAATACATACTCCCCTTATTAATATTCTGTACATAACTTGATGATCCATACTCTGTATCCCATGCTCCTGATGTTCCATGCTCCCCATGTCCATTTCAACTGTACACTCGGTATATATGATAAACTCTGTTCACTCAGATACTCGGTACACTCCTCCTTTTTGACAAACATCAAAACTAGTTACCATTTGGTGGGGCAACTGATCAAAAATAGATTTATACTTTGTACGAGCGTCTGTAAGAGCATTGGTAAGTGCATCCTTGACACTTTCCATTAGTGAATTCTGAGCTATAATATCAGCTAACAGTGTGATCAAACCATCTAAAGTGCTTCCCTCTACTTGAGTGGACAATTGGGTAGCTTGGTTGATCTGCTCTTGAACTGATGACAAATGGGGAATAAATAATGTTTGAAGAGTCATGATATCCATCCTTATTTTGTGCTCTTCATTGTGAAGTTCTAACTGTTGAGCCATAAGATTTTGTAGCCTTGTATAGAAATTCTGAAGAGAATTTGGCTCGGTAGTTAATTTACTTGAGAGATCGGTAATCTCTTTTTCAATCACTTCGGTCTTATTCTTGATATCTTTGATAAAGAATGAGAATGTACATAACTTCTGGAATAAATAAACAATATGCTTGAGTTGAGGAGACAACTCACCAATGATCTCAATAAGCTTTGTTTTACCTATAGCAATTGCTTTCTGCACTTCTTCAATCATCTTGGCAGTTAGCTCTTTATCTTTTAATTTGCTAAGGTATTCTGATGCTTCTACTCCTGATGCCTCCAATTGAGTGAGTAGTTCATCCAGTTGCATATGGATGGCAGCATCTTTATTTACGGTAGCTTCGACATATACCGATACCGATAACCTTAATATTTACCGACTGGACATTTCCGTAGCATTAACCAACTAGAGTATATAGGATGAATTTGGACATAAAACTAATGACAACTTAGTAAATAGCAACACGTCATTAATGGCGATTATTTGTTTCATCGACCATGTCGATGAGGCTTTACCAACCACAACACATTTGCCACCTTTTCTCCACATGGCATTACAACAATCAAGAAATGGCCCACCAACACACAGTCGGTCCGGAAAACACATACTGGTACATCCCTTTGTCGGTAGAGCACACTATACCGGTAGCACAACTTCCCCTCAGTGGTTTGTGACAATTTTCACATTTTGCCTCTTCATCATATACAAGCAGCCAACCTTCAGACCGATTTGTACTTTATCAGTAGGCCTTAAATCTTTATGCTCACCCTTATGTGAATATCCATCATGCCAGTTGACATCAATGACAACTTAGTGCCAAAATACCAACAATCTCCCCAATTGGTATTAATGTCAACTTATCACGATTCACTCCATATCAATACATTACTCCCCCTTTGACACAATAACAAAGGGTACTATGCACTCCCCCTTGGATCCATACCAAGCTCCCCCTTTGACCACTACCAGCTCCCCCTGAGCCACAAAAAGCCTACCTAAATAGATGACACAACTCCCAACTTGTGTCAGAGATACTCAAGTGCTTACCGGTAATGGTTTGGTGAAGATGTCTTCTACTTGTTCACCAGTAGGAACATAATCCATCCTTACCTCTTGTCCTTCAACCTTTTCTCTGAGAAAGTGATACTTGATAGCAATGTGCTTTGTTCTGGAATGCATGACTGGATTCTTTGCTATGTTGATTGCACTCGAATTGTCACACCGGATGAGAATAGGATCAGTGATGTCCACCTGTATGTCTTTGAGAGTCCGCTTCATCCAAAGCACCTAAGAGCAGCTTGTAGCAGCAGAAATGTACTCAGCTTCAGTAGTAGATAGAGAGACTGAGTCATGCTTCTTGTTATGCCATGAGACCAATCAGCCACCTAGAAAGAATGCACCACTACTTGTGCTCTTTCTATCATCAATGCATCCTTCCCAATCAGCATCAATGTATGCTTCCAAGATAAAATCTCCTTGTTTAGGATACCACAAGACATAGCTAAGTGTTCTTTGTGGATATATAAAAATTTTGCTAATAGCATTCATATGTGACTATTTTGGTGCAGCTTGGAATCTGGCCAACATGCACACTGCCTAAACTATATCCAATCTTGAAGCAGTTAGATACAGTAGACTGCCTATCATGGATCTGTACAGAGTCCGATCCACTACCGGTGATTTATCATTCTTGCTCAATTTGTTGTCGGTCACCATGGAGGTACTTACCGGTTTGCAATCTTCCAGTTGGAATTTCTTCAGCATCTCCTTTCCATACTTGACTTGTGAAATAAGGATTCCTTTATCTTGCTGTAATATCTGCAGACCAAGGAAGTATGTCAATTCACCAAGCATTGACATCTCAAATTCTGAGTGCATTTGATCAACAAATTCTTTGCAGAGAATGTCCTTGTTGCCTCCAAATATAATGTCATCTACATACACAGCCACAATGATCATGTGGTTCTCATCTTTCTTTATGTACAAATTGCTATCTGCACTCTCCTTTTTGAATCCCTGCTCCTTTAGGTACTAATCTAATCTTGAATACCATGCTCCAGGAGCTTTCTTTAGACCATACAAGGCCTTCTTCAACCTGCACACAAATGTCTCATCATCATGTAGAAGAAACCTTTCAGGTTGCTCCATGTACACTTATTCTTCCAAATTTCCATTTAGAAAGGCATATTTTACATCCATTTGGTATACTTGATAACCTTTGTAGGTAGCGAAGGATAGAAACATTCTAATTGCTTCTAATCTAGCTACCGGTGCAAATGTTTCTTCAAAGTCAATTCCCTCTACCTGAGAGTATCCCTTGCACACTAATCTAGCTTTATGCCGAATAATCTTACCTTCTTCATTCATCTTATTCCGGTATACCCATTTTGTGCCAATGATGTTCTTGTCTTCCGGTCTAGGAACTAATTCCCAAGTCTTGTTCTTCGCAATCTGGTGCAGTTTTTCTTCCATGGCATCCATCCATTCTTGTCTTTTACTGGCCTCATTGAAAGTTTTGGGTTCAACTTCAGTCATGAGACATAGGTTGACTTGTTCATCATTACAGGAAAGTTTTCTTCTAGTCTGCACACCATCACTCATATTTCCCATAATTTGCTCTTCCGGGTGATTCAGTTGTACATACCGGTTGAAGACCTTCTTCGATGCTACCTCTGGTTCAGTATCTGATTGAACTTCATCATGTTCATCATCAGAGTCATCATACCAGCTAACCTGTGGTTTACATCCTTTGTGCATATCTTCATCAACTTTTACATGTACACTCTCAACTACTCTTCTTAGTCGTTTATTGTAGCATTTGTAGGCTTTGTTGTTAGATGAGTAATCAAGGAAGATTCCTTCATCACTCCTAGAGTCAAAACTTCCTAGACCATCCATATATTTCTTGATAAAGCACTTGCTTCCAAATACTTTGAAGTATTTGACTGATGGCTTCCAGTCATACCACAACTCATAAGGTGTCATTTTGTTATTTGTTCTTAATTGAACCCGGTTCAAAGTATATGCAGCAGTATGAATAGCTTCTTTCCAATATGTGTCCGGCAGACTGGCCTCATTTAACATGGTTCTGGCCATCTCCTTGATTGTCCTATTCTTCCTTTCTACCACACCATTTTGTTGTGGTGTCCTAGGAGTAGAGTATTCCCTTCTAATTCCATGTTTTTCACAATAATCTTCAAATTCATTTGATGTGAACTCTCCACCCCTGTCTGATCTTAGGCATTTTAATCTTTACCCACTTTCCTTTCCCACCATCTTCTGAAAGATCTTGAATCTTTCAAATGCTTGTGATTTATCTTGCAGAAAGGTGACCCATGTCATTCTTGAGTAGTTATCAATGAAGAGCATAAAGTATCTTTCACCTGCAAGTGCTCTTGTCTGAGTTGGACCACACATATCTGTATGCACAATTTCAAGTGGTCTTGAGGTGTTGTGCTCCTTTGTCCTAAAACTCACTTTAGTTTGCTTACCTTTTACACATTCATCACAAAATGTGTTTACCGGCTTGATGATGGGTGGAATATTCCTCACACGCCCCTTTTTTTTACTGCAACTAAGCTATCAAAATTTATGTGGCCTAATCTTATGTGCCATAGCCAACTTTCATCTACTTGTCTTAACATACATTTGAACTCATAACATTCTTTCAGAGTATAAACGTTTCCATTTGTTCTCTTTCCTTCTGCCACAACTTTACTAGTATTGTCTTTCTTTATTTGGCAGTCGATTGAGTCAAAGGTGAATTTGTAACATTTGTCACACATCTAACTCACACTCAACAGATTATGCTTTAGGCCTTCCACATAATATACATCATGTGCCTTCCGTTTTCCATCAATGCTTAGAGTTCCTTTTCCTTTTATTTTGATGGAGGAATTGTCTCCAAATCTTACTGATCCACCATTCCAATCTTCAAGTTTAATGAATTTATTTTTGTCACCAGTCATATGGTTTGAACAACCACTATCTACCACCCATAGATTTTTCCTTTCAGCATGCAAGGCAGTTTGTACTATGAGACTTGATTCTACCTTTTCTTTTTCTTTCTCAACCCAAACTGGTTTGATTTCCTTCTTCTTGTCAGCTGCTATATTGAGCTCAGGTTTAGTTACCATCTCTTGTTCCGGATTTGCCTTCATCTGCTTGATCTTCCTATTTTTGCATAATTTTGCTATGTGTCCAAATTCTTGATAGTTATAGCATTTACATTTTCATTTAAGGGGGGGTATGTGCACAAAGATGGTGGTTAGAAAAGTGGACACCACCCAAAAAAAACATGGAAAAACAAGCAGCGCGTACACGGTTCTAAAATTTGAAATTCCCGCGTACATGCTTAGGTTTGTTCTTCCCGAACCTAGAAAAGGAAGCGCATACGCGTTGCTTTTAGGAAAATGAGCACGTGCGCACTAATAATCCAAATATAATCGCGTATGTGGTGCCTGTTAAAAAAAGTTTAAAAAAAAAAACTGGGTCTCATTTACCCGTGAATAGCGCGTTTTTACTTCATTTTTTTCCATTTCCTCTCCTAAACCACGAATGGGGTGCTAGATTTGTCCTCCAGGCTATGGATCAAGGTTATTTTTTGTTTTTTTTTGTCTTTCTTTCTCATTTGTTCAATTTGTTTTACATTTTGAATTTAATTTCATTAATTTTGATTAGGTTTTTTCATTTTTTGTTTCAAAACCAGATTCTTCTAATCCACAACAAGAACAACCAAATGCACCTCCTGAAAACCCACAAGAACAACCAAATGCACCTTCTGAAAACACACAAGAACAACCCCCAATTCCTCCTTTTGACCGCACACCCAAAACACAGGAGCAATTAATTAATCAGTTAGGACAAAACATGTCTAAAATCAATAGACTGATTGTTAAATTGAAAACTTCTGAACTTCAGCATCATCAATCCCTCGCCACTAACCTAGAAACATTAGCTAGTGGTTCCATAGTTGTTTCCACACAAATTACCAAATGGGGAAGCTTTAGGGATAGATGTCGTCAATTCTATGCCAATGGGCTATCATACGATGGAGTAAAAAACAAAAATATTACTAAACAACAAATATGTGTCATTTTCGTTGATCCCAATACTGGCCAGTCATTAGGTCTCTTAATGCAAAGAGGTTTCCCATACATTGGTGTACCAATGTGCAGATGAAGAATATTTTTTGGCAGAGGTGGTGGATGGTCTTTGATAGTCCACCTTGTAATAATTATGAGCTGCCATTATATTTTTTGAGAAAAGTATATTGTGAGTTTATGCTCAATGTGTGCCCAAACTATTTTGACATGAGAGAGTTCCATGGTAGAGGTGGTGGCTCTGCCCAAGATAGACCTGGAGCTCGTAGGCGATTACCCACAGAGATTCGCCGCCCCCTAGCACCCAAACCCAAGGTGCATCAGGTTGTCTCAGTCGAGCTGAAAGAGTCAATGGAGCTACAGACTCTTCAGGCAGCCACAACGTTGATTGGTGCCATCACGCAACATGGGACATCATTAGCACACCCTATTGTATTGGATGATGAGTCATTAGGTGGCGACAGAGAGCCCATCCAGCATATGTGTGTCAGTTGCTCAGGGATATGCTCAGGGATAGATGATGCAGTCGGTGCAGTTGGATCCTCATCTCATCTATGCATGATTTGCGGGAGTAGATGTTAGGCCCGCACAGCTGAGGATTTCGCGCTGACAGATGAGTTGATGGACATGGTGTTTGCCCATGAGCGACAGACACAAGTGTGTTGATTTGAATTGATAGCATTTTATTTATCAGTCACTTTAAATTTGTAATTACATAAATGAATTTTCATTTATACATCGATTTAAATTGAGACAAATAATATGCATTTCAGGATGCAGTTGTGGTATCCCATACTCCTCCCCCAGTTACTATAGCTACAACTTCGATGCCTGAGGTATAAATTTTGTAACATGTTAAAATAGAATAGTACACTTTGAATTCAAAAAAATACAAGATATACTAACTATCTTTAATGCTTGGTCCAATTTTTGGTTTATAGGTGTTGACAGGGGACGAAATGTTCCAGATTGATGACATCATGCTCTCAGTGATCGATTTTGGCCTACAAGACTATACGGTATCATATTTTGTACAACCCTTTTTATTTATTGTTTTGATGGAATATGCAAGTCATTTCATTTTAGATTTTTAAAATTATGTTTAATTTATTATCTGTACTAATATCTCATGTTAATTTTGTTTTTTTAGGGTACCCCCTCCGCATCTAGGGCTCGTCCTAAGAAAAACAATTCCTCAAAGATGCCAAAAATGTGGGAAGAAGGTAATTGAACACATTTTTAGTTGTACAATTGTTTGAAAATGTTGAAATCAAGTATTAGTTAGGGTTTGTAGATTGATTAGTGTTTTTTGTCTATTTTACATGTACAACGGCCATTGAGCTATGTGGATTTGTTGAATGCACCTGATTCACTTGTGGATTAAGAGAGGGTAGAGGTATGTATCTCTACTTTATTTTCTTGATTTCATGATTATTTGCACGCGTACATGTGAACTTGTGATATATTATAATCTTATAATTTTTTCATACAGGAAATATCCATACCTATTTCATCAATGGCGAACCCTCCTCCGTGCACTAAAGAAGCATCTTAGGATCCGGTACACTTTAGTTTGATATGTAAAATTAATTGTTTTTAAACTTCAATACTTATCATTATATTAATTGTATTTAATCTTTGAACATTTTTTGTATAGGTAATTTAGCGATAGTTTCTACATCGATGGTGAGCCATCCTCAGTCCATTGCAGAAGCATCTCAGGCACAGGTACGTCATTGTTCTCTATATTATAGCTTTTAAGTGTTTTTGATATATTTATGTTAGTACATTGTATTAATTGTACATTTAATCTACAATAGGCCCCTTTGCAGTACGGCCATAACGTGGATCCATTTAAGTATGTCTTCAAGAAAACTCCTAAGAGTGACAAGGAGAGGAGAGCGAAGACATTAGCTCCTAGATCAGTCGATGAGGTAATCTACATTTCAATTGCAAAGGAATTAAAGTTAAATGCATAGTTATGTTGTTAATTGTGAACTTTTTTCTACAAAAGAATTCTAACTTGGCTTTTGAATTGTGGTTTTGCATCCTTCTACAGAGCCATGTACTGCATCGAAGAGGCTTGATTTTGATGATCCACCATTGTCAAAATTTCACGGACTGTTTCTTCAAATCCAAGACACATATGGTCGATCTGTTTGAACCCGTGGGGTCGTGTGAGGCTCCTCTACAATGGTCTATCTCATTTTTCAACGACTCAAAGCCATTTTCAATTGGTAGCATTTTTTCACCTACTGCAAAAACTGTTAGTTGCATGCAATGAAAAGTGCAAGATTGCCTAGAATTGATTTGATTCGTCATGTGCACAAACCGACGTTGCGAGCACATTTGGGTGGGCAGGTTTATGTTAGGCATGCCCCTATCATGCATCCCAAAGTGTCGGAACGTAGAGGGTCATACCATACCGGTGCGATCTCTCAAGTGCCCTGAGTCCAAAAAATTGTCAAAATTTGACAGACTGTTTCTTCAAATCCAAGACACATGTTCGATCCGTTTGAACCTGTGGGGTCGCGTGAGGCTCCTCTACAATGGCCTATCTCAGTTTTTTACGAGTCGGAGCCATTTTCAATTGGTAGCATTTTTTCGCCTACTGCAAAAACCGTCAATTGCATGCAATGAAAAGTTGCAAGATTGGCTAGAATTGATTCGGTTCGTCGTGTGCACAAACCGACGTCACGAGCATGTCCGGGTGGGAAGGTTTATGCTAGGCATGCCCCTATCGTGCATCCCAAAGCGTCGAAACATAGAGAGTCATACCATACCGGTGCGAACTCTCAAGTGCCCTGAGTCCAAAAAATTGTCAAAATTTGACGAACTATTTCTTCAAATCCAGGACACATATGTTCGATCCGTTTGAACCCATGGGGTCGCGTGAGGCTCCTCTACAATGGCCTATCTCAGTTTTTGACGAGTCGGAGCCATTTTCAATTGGTAGCATTTTTTCGCTTGCTGCAAAAACCGTCAGTTGCATGCAATGCAAAGTTGCCAGATTGACTAGAATTGATTCGGTTCGTCGTGTGCACAAATCGACGTCGCGAGCGCATCCGTGTGGGCGGGTTTACACTAGGCATGCCCCTGTTATGCATCCCAAAGCGTCGGAACATCGAGAGTCATACCATACCGGTGCGATCTCTCAAGTGCCATGAGTCCAAAAAATTGTCAAAATTTGACGAACTGTTTCTTCAAATTCAGGACACATAAGGTCGATCTGTTTGAACCCGTGGGGTCACGTGAGGCTTCTCTACAATGGCCTATCTCATTTTTTGACGACTCGGAGCCATTTTCAATAGGTAGCATTTTTTCGCCTACGACAAAAACCGTCAGTTGCATGCAATGAAAAGTTGCAAGATTGGATAGAATTGATTCGATTCGTCGTGTGCACAAACCAACGTCGCAAGCGCGTCCGGGTGAGTAGGTTTACGCTAGGCATGCCCCTTTCGTGCATCCCAAAGCGTCGGAACGTAGAGAGTCATACCATACTAGTGCGATCTCTCAAGTGCCCTGAGTCTAAAAAATTGTCAAAATTTGATGGACTGTTTCTTCAAATCCAAGACACATATGGTCGATCCGTTTGAACCCATGGGGTCACATGAGGCTCCTCTACAATGGCCTATCTCGATTTTCGATGAATCGGAGCCATTTTCAATTGGTAGCATTTTTTCGCATGCTGCAAAAATCGTCAGTTGCATGCAAAGAAAAGTTGCAAGATTGGCTAGAATTGATTCGGTTTGTCGTGTGCACAAACCGACGTCACGAGCTTATCCAGGTGGGCAGTTTTACGCTAGGCATGCCCCTGTCGCGTATCCCAAAGCGCCAGAACGTTGAGAGTCATACCCTACTGACACAATGTAGAAGTTGATTGACAACTTCTCGACAATTTTTTGGATAGCAATGACAATTTTTGCTCAAATTGTATCTAGTCTCAATCTATGACCCCTATGACCCGATAATGACTCAAATAATTCTCCATGATTATACAAGAATCAAGAATGCTCAAGATTGACCAGGGACACATCACATATACTCAAAACATAGTCACAAAACATTGTCACATATTATTCAAAAATTTGCCTCTAAATATGGTCAAATTTGCTCTTAGCTATTTGATTATACAAAAAAATATCTTTCAAATCATCTCATGGGCTTTTATACAAAATTTGGCATTACAATATGTGCGATTCAACTCATCGCCATTTTAATAAACAAATCATCTCATGGGCTTTTATACAAAATTTGGCATTACAATATGTGCGATTCAGCTCATCGCCATTTTAATATACAAAATTTGGCATGTACATATGTACAAATCAGCTCATTGCCATTTAAATATACAAAAGTATGCCCCTAAACATGTAAAAATCAGCTCATGGGCATTTATATATACAAAAAATGAATATAGAACAATTTGTCGATGATTTATACAAAATTCTCAAAATTATTCTACTCTAAACCGTATAATCTATCAAGTGAGCCTTCAGGATCGGCTCTAACCCGTATTGTGCCAAGTATTGCCTTGTGGTCAGATTCACGAACTTTCCATAAAATCTTGTTATAAGGTCTACCACGATACTTAATCAAATGAATATTTGTTGCAACAACAAGGTTAGAGAAATGAAGAATATGTTTGTGTGTTTCAAAGTCGTCGAACAACCAAACATCAGAATTCTTGATAGGGTATCTACGAAGCCATGTTCTTGTCACGACAACAGACCCTATTGGGTACTCAATACCCTCTCCGTCAATGATTTTGGTTGTCAATTTTCTTTTTGGCTCAACACAACGACACAAATAGTAATTTGCTCCTTCTTCATTGTTCTCTTCTGCAACAACTGCATACACATGACCTGCATTTTATAAAGTGTTAATTAATACCAAAAATAAAGTATGATGTACAACAAAATGAACCAAAAAGAATACTTGCAAAAAAATTAACTCAAAAAATCAACTAAATCCACTAGGTCGGATACATGGTCAAAATCCACTGATGTCTCCATCTGGCTCAATTGTAGTGCTTTGGGAACTTGATGTGAATCAATGGGAACCAACAGTCTACAAGACCATTTGTCAACCCACTCTTGTGATTCACATTCTTCCCACAAACAATACATGCATGAAGAGCAAAAACATACCATCTGTCTCGTATAAATTACCAGTGAACTTGAATTTGAACTCATAAATGAGTGCATGTCACTCGAACCTGCAATTGTACAACAATCTAGATAGTTTTCAATGTTAGATTTAGTGATCAACCAAAAATATCTACGAACCATTGGCGTACCTAGATTACCTGGACCCATTGTAGACTTACACCATCGCACAATTGTTTCTGCATCTATCAACTCAGCACCACCTTCACACTTCAATTCTTCCCTAGCTAGGGCTCTTTTCACACATGCTCCTACACCTTCGTGCTCTCCCTTACCATGTCCAGCCTCAGTGAAATTTCAAAAATGTTGTACACCGCTTGTCATATGCATCCTTGTCAACCAATAAAACATCCTTGCATTCTTGAATTGTGCAGTGCAATTATCTGACCATATTAAGTGTCAGTTGTATCTTATGTTCCTTTCCCTTAAACTATCATAGAAAACTTTAAAGCATCCTTGTACAAACTCTGATGAATGAGTACGATCATCACTTATGTAGAAGTGATACTCTCTTACAACATTTCTATCCTCATCTGTGCTATCATCTACATGCATGAATGCTATGTGTACAAAAATAGAAACTTGTGTAGAGTGATAATACATGGATTGCATTTCATTTTGAGGTTGTAGTGTATAATTTTCAGCGAAATCAACGATAGAGACAATGGTGCCAAGAGGAAATGTGTCCTTACATAACTTGAATTGTTCATCTAACCATCGAGCTCTATGTGTATGCATTATATACTCATAAACTAGTTTCTCTTGAAACATTTTCATAAATTGAGCTACACATATATCATTTTTCACTAGCTCACATCTCTTCAAATCTTTTCCATCTTTAACTCCATATGTGACTATCTTGTATTTTCCGAAAGAAACTAGTTTCGTACCAATTTCATGTGTGCTCTCCAAATGTACGCATCTTGGCAAACGTTGCTAACCACCACATATAGCACAAGAACCTTTCAAACAAGGCATCTTATAATAAATGCAACCATCATGTCTATTACATAGCACACTTGAAATAAATTCTCTTACCGATTTAGGAGGTGCTTGTATATTACATTCCTGCAAAACATCGTTAGTGTGCAAAGTAGAACAAATATGACGAAAAATATCATAATGCATGGAAAATTCAATATGCATCCTACAACAACATGTGGTGCGTACATGATTAATCTTAATATAAAAAAGTTTTGTCATTTCAAAAAATCTTTGAGAAATTCTTATTTGAGGAAACTTTTGAAAAAATCTTTCATAAAATTTAGTTTGAGTCATATCCAAATAGTGTTTGGCATGTGGCTCACGATTTGTAGACCCAATTCACCTTCTAACAACATCTCTTTGGTTGGGCAAAACTCTTGTGTTGTCATGCCAAAAATTTTAAATTAATGTTTTTAGTGCATCAACAACTTTGTCTTTGTGTGGTGGTCTACTTGAGAATGTCCAAAGAGAATTATTGTTAGGTTCCTCTATTTTTTCCCACCTCTTTAATGCTTTACTTAATGTTGTTCTACTAACGTTTAATGACTTACTTGTTTTGTTTATCAAATGATCTTTTTTTTATTTTCTTGCTCATTATGGTTGATGTAATGACACGTCAAGTAGCATTAGAACCTTTAGTACGTGATTTTGAACCAATAGCTTGATATGCATCAAATAGATTTCTTACAATAGTTCTTTCACTATTACTTTCAGATGATCTTAGGCCTAGAATTTTTATTGTCTCTAAAATTCAAATTTTTAATCATTTGAACAATTAATTGACATCTTGCGGTTTGATTTAAGTTTTCAAAATAGTTTTGCCATATTCTTTTAATCATTCTCCTACAAGTTCATTCATTCATTTTATTGGGCATTGGCTTCAATATATTCTCATCAATGTCAATTAAATACTTTCGTTTCCTACGAATGATTCTAAGAGGTGTTAACATCGGTGCATTATGTACATTCAATTCATCAAGTAGAGAAGGTGTAATATGTTCATCATTTAATTGATTATTCAATACGGTATCTTCTTCAATTGCATTAGGTTCATACGGTAAATCAAATGTCTCTTCTTCAATTGCATTAGGTGCATTATATTTGTTTGTTAAATCGAATTGAGATGTTGAGGATGACATACCTTCTTCTCCCATTGTTCTTATGTCACACAATTTCTTCATATGTTGCCTTTGGCTTTCCTTTTCAGTCTCTCATTATTCCATCGTTCCTCGCTTGTTCTTTATCATGGTTGATATCGGTTGTCCTAGATAGAATCATATTACATATATATGTAAACAAAAGTTCATAAACAAACAAATAACCATAAATATGCATCTTATCACTATTTTTTGGAATCAAACTATTAAACAATCACAATACTATTGACAAAACTAATAAGAACAACAATTCAATCATTTGAAATCATGCAAAAACAAAAAATTCACTTACTTCTATGTATAAAACAGTGATAGAAGTGCAGACACGGTTCTAGTGGGGCCTTCAATGACCTCAAAAACTTCTTTTGAGGTCGTTGAGGCTCTTGGGCAACTAAAACTATGTCTATGTACTACGTACACGCTACATTAATAACTGTGTATGCGCTGTTAGTCCATAAAATGTTGGCAAGCCCAACGGTATTTTTTTTTCCCATTCTGGGCTAATAAGTAGCGCGTACACGCTCCTAAGCCTAAAAAATGTTATCGCAGGGTAGCAAATAATGGGCTCAGTACCTCGTACGCACTTACAAGTAATAAGTACTGGGTACGTGCTCCTTTGCCTTAAACAAGTTATGGCAGGGTAGTGAACTAATAGTTTCAGTACCCCGTACACGCTATTGGTAGTAGAAAAGATGTGAATGAAAAGGCAGAGGGGGGAGAGTAGGGGGCGGAAGGGAAGGAGAGAGGGAGAGAAGAGTGGGGAGGGTGGGAGAGAAGAAGGGGTATGGAGGAAGGGAGAGGGAGAGTAGGGGGAGGGAGGGAGAGGAGAGGGGGGGGAAGAGAGGGAAGAGAGGGAGAGGAAGAGAGAGAGAGGGAAGGAGAGAGGGGGGGAGGAGTGGGAGGGATGGGAGAGAGGGAGAGAAGAGGGGGATGGGTGGGAGAGAAGAAGGGGTATGGAGGAAGGGAGAGGGAGAGTAGGGTGGAGGGAGAGGGAGAGAGGAGGGAAGGAGAGAGAGAGAGAGAGAGAGAGAGAGAGAGAGAGGAGGGAGGGAAGGTAGAGAGAGGGAGATAAGAGGGGGGTGTGTGGGAGAGGGAGAGTATGGTGGAGGGAGAGAGGAGAGAAGGAGGGAGACGGAGAGTGAGTGAGGGAGGGCGAGGGGGAGAGAGAGAGAGAGAGAGGGAGGGAGAGGGAGAGAGAAAGGACACAGGACACCATATGACTGATCTCGATTGTGACTATAGGAATTACAGAAGAAGAGAAAGAGGGATGGGGTATGGAGGAAGGGAGAAGGGGAGAGAGCGAGAGAGAGAGAGAGGGATGGGGTATGGAGGAAGAGAGAGAGAGAGAGAGAGAGAGAGAGAGAGAGAGGGGGGGGGAGGGGGAGGAAGAGATATCGAATCCAGGACACAATATGACCCTTAGAACACAATATGACCCCTAACAACATCTAAGGGGTCATAGGGTGTCCTAAGGGGTCATATGACACTATATTATCCCTTAGCACACCATAGGACCTATAACGACACCAAATGTTGTCCTAAGGAATTGTAGAACACCATAGGACCCTTTAGAACACCATATGGTGTTGTTATGGGTCATTGGTGTCCCGAGGGGTCATATGGCATCCTATGACCCCTAGGACACCATATGATTTTGTTATGGGTCGTATGGTGTCTTAAGGGGTCATATGGTGTCTTGAGGGGTCACAGGACACCATATGATTGATCTCGATTGTGACTTTAGGGATTACAAAAGAAGAGAAAGAGGGGTGGGGTATGGAGGAAGAGAGAGAGAGAGAGAGAGGGGGGGGGGAGGGAGAGGAAGAGATATTGAATCCAGGACACAATATGACCCCCAACAACATCTAAGGGGTCATAGGGTGTCCTAAGGGGTCATATGACACTATATTATCCCTTAGCACACCATAGGACCTATAACGACACCAAATACTGTCCTAAGGGGTCATAGAACACCATATGACCCTTTAGAACACCATATGGTGTTGTTATGGGTCATTGGTGTCTCGAGGGGTCATATGACACCCTATGACCCCTTAGGACACCATATGGTGTTGTTTTGTGTGATGCTTTAATTGCAGACATTGCTCACAATAACAATGTCTATAAGATGAAGGTTACAATTAACAAAATCTGCATTGTTGATTATAAAGTTGAGTGTGATGCTTTAATTGCAGACATTGCTCGCCTCTCTACTCAACCTTAGCCCTGTACTAGAACTCTTGCCTGATTGCACTAATTCCACTTCATACAATACTTATTACATTTTCAAATTTATATATTTTATAGATGTACAATCCTATAGTAAGTTGTACATTTGAATGTTTTTATAAGCTTGTTGTTTTTCCTTTCAATCCTACGTTGTAGACACGTTTGTTTATATATTTCCATAATTGTATTTGCATATATGTTTGGTTTCTTTCTATAACTGGTCAACTACCTATATAAATATATATTTCTTACATTTATTAGCACTTGCTCTTGTCACAGTATAATTTACACTATCTAACAAATCTGAAGCCTCCATGCTACTATTGCCATCCTGTCGTGCATGCATTAAATTAATTAATTAATTTTTTTTTGTTTCCAAATACTTTCCTTATGTCATATGCTTTCCTTTTGTTGTCCTTACTAGTTTTGCACATCATATTACAATTTAAATTACTTCATTTATGTATGCATAGATATTGTAATAGAAAAATACTTCCATTTCTTTATTAAGTAAGTATCTTATTTATATCAATGTCTCCAATAAGAATATCTAGAATATGCATCTATCCTTACATGTTTTAAAATACATACAACCATGTGCATATTTATGTTTCCACTTATATATTGTACGCTAAGAATGTGCATCTCTCCATATAGATAAATGCGTATGTGTATGTACTTCTAAATATACAAGGTGTTTATCTTTTCCTGAAGCACTCATCGCTGCATTGACCAATATGTTTGACTACATACTCATCTATACTGGTTAGTTGCCTTACAGAATAAATTTGATTTCCTTGAGATTTCTTCCATATATAAGGACTAACTGTACATATACATAGAAAACATCAAAAAGTAATCTTTACATGAAAACTAATATACACATACATATTTATTTTTATATATACATATGTATATAGACTTGTATATGAACATAGTCATGTACATTTATATATAGATATTTCCATATATAGATATGTATAAATATATATGTATGTCTAAAATATATATATATATATACAAAATTATATAGTTATATTAACATATACATGTATTTATATATGTGCACATCTATCTATATAGATATACACATATTTTCACTCAAATGTATATATAAATGTGCATATTTATACATACATATGTATGTCCATATAAATATATACCTATCCATATATACATACCATAATCACTTTCTCGAATGCTCTTGCAGTAGAACCATAGTCTCATCAAACTAAATACTAATAACCTAAAACCAAATATACACATATCTCCAAATAAATATTTATGCGTGGTTAGAGACCTCTACATACATATACATGTATTTATATATGTGCATATCTTTTTATACAGATATACACATATGTCATTGATATGTATATATACGTGTGTATATATATAGATACATTTGTATGTGTGTGTATATATATATAACTCCAGCAAAGGATCTCATAGGTAAAGTGTGTGCACGCCAAAGTAACCACTAATCAACTGAGAACTTGCAGACCAAATACAATTGACAAGGAAAAGACAACCAGAAACAAAAGTCAACAAGATCATAGATTATAATTTACCAATTTTCAGTTCACATGACTTTATGTTCGCCACTTCACCAAGATTTGAACAGAAAAAGACAACACAACCCAAAAACGTTTGTATTCTATTAAAAATATCCACAAAACAAACATATATCTATTCTTATATAGATTTATATAGATTTACATGTATTTATATATATGTATATGCCTTAGTACACTTATATATGTATTTACATACATATGTATATCTATGTACATATGTATGTATGCATGTGATGCTCTGCAAAATGGACAAAGTTAGCAAATGACAAACAACACAAGACACAATAAATCGTTAGTGTTAGTTAACCAAAAGCTAATCTAAACAGACATATCAAAAGAGATACTAAGAACATGAAAAAATATTTAACTAAAGAAGCAAATATGTTGAGGCATCTCCAAATGCCTCCTAACATGCTCTTGGCTCCTTCTCCTTTGTTCCTCTCTTCTCCAAGTTCCAAAATAGTATAGCTCTCAGCAGCTTTTTGCACTATGGATGCTTATGGAGGATTGAGATTTGAGTATTTTGCTCCAAATGTAAAATGGAAAGCTAAAATACTAGATGCTATTAAAAATGATTGATTTTAACGAAAAGAACAAGATATTAGTTTGCTATGCTAAATGCTCTCTAAAATGCCTATAGGTTAAATTCATACAAGTTTTCAGGATCTGGATTATGAAGAAATGAGCTCTATTTATAGAAAAAATGGAGCAATGGATGATTGAGATTGAACAATCTCAACAAGGGTCAGGATTGAATGATTTCAAATCCATGTGTGGGCTTTCAACCCAATCCTAGGATGACAAGTTTTCAATGTGAAATAGGTTGAGAGGAGAGGGAATAAGCATTAAATGCTAGACATGACCTTGGGAGTTAAGGTCAAGGTTAGTTGAATGAATAAACTCTTTATTCAAAGAATAAAGCTTTTATCCCATGGATAAACTCTTGTGCAAAGACAAGAGAGATAAACATGGTCAAAGTAATAAATGCTTGGGGAGACAAGTTGAAATAACCATAAATGGTTATGTAAGAGCCATTAATGGTCATGTAAGAGCCATTAGTGGTTTTGGAAGACTTTGGAGGTTAAATTGTTGAACACACAAAGCATTAAATGTTTTTCAAAGACTTTTGAAGTCTTTGAGAAGTGACTCCATTTTGCTTAGGAATGTGACAATAATTAGGGGATGGATTAGGCTAATTAGGAAGGGGTTAGAAGAATCTAGAAGGGGATTAGATTTGCAAGTGGATTTGGTGGGTGAGGGAAAATAGGATTTTATTAAAAATAAAAATTCATTTATTTCAATAAATGTGTGCAACTTACATTTGTAGGAAAATGCAAGTGGGGGGGGATAATGATTTTAAATAAATGTTTAATTTAATTTATTTAAAAGAGGAATAGGGGGATTTAATTAAATAAATAGATTTTATTTATTTAATTGATTTGTGAACTTGGTTTAATGAATTAATTATTTAATTAATAAGAGAATGTTTGAAGATGAATTAATTAAATATTAATTAATTAACTCATGGCTGGTGTATTTTTAATCAAATAAATAGCAAATATTTATTTAATTAAGCTGGACAGATTTGTGTGACTACAGCATGTATATATATTTTCATGTGGATATATCTACACACGTATTGATCTATATAGAAATATGTAAGTTTAAAAAAATATATTAGATGCCTACGGATATGCCTTGATTTTCTTACACTTTCGTTAATAGAAGACAATGTAACTAAATCATTGTTGTCATACATGCTTAAATCATTTCTCTCTTCATTTGTTAGAATTCTAACACAGTTTTGTTCTCTTACAACAACTAGATATCTATACAACCTTCCACACAACAAGGTGATGCTATCAAATCCAGGAGGAAGCAAACAAATAGAACTTACTATGCAAAGAATAGGGTCAATATCTCCAACAAACGACAAATGAAATGACGTGCACAACAAGCATGTGATAGTGACATACACACACTATTAGAAATGCAAAGCAATGACCCTCAGCCATATAATGTTCCCCGATAACATTGTAATGCTCTTGAGCTCATTTTGCAGACTCCTACATTCCAACACACATTGTCTAACTTTCGAAAAAAAATTGACAAGTTGGAGCTCACACAAGCATGTTCTATTTGTAGAGAAATCTATGTGGGCATGATTACTAAACATGCAGATAATGCAATTGTTTGCATGAAATGTTCTATTGAAAGAGACATTCATTGTTTCTCTTCTTCGAATAATATGGACCCAGGTGAACAACCTTATGTTTTAAAGTGTCTTTCACAAGTAGAAGAAATGCTCATAGCGAGGATTGCTCCTATTTTGCAAGTTACTCATGCAAGGGGAGGGCAATATAAATATTCAGGCCATACAATTAACTTCCCACAAGATATTTCAGAAATTGCTATTGCCTTGCCATGGAAAATTCAGTATTTAGAAATTCTTATTATCTGTAGAACTAATTTGGAAGGGTTAACTTATGATTGTTACGTTAATAGGTACCACGTCATGAATGCATTGTCTTATAAAATACATAATGACCAATATTATAAAGATGTAATCATTGATGTAGCCGCACTAGAGCTATTCCTGAATTTACTACTGACATTACAGAACTCTTACATACAGTAGATACTCTTCAACAACAACCTATACAAGAGAATGATAATGTAGCCACCACGAACCTGGCCAAAGAAGTCATGGAAAACAGTTCTTCATTTATTCCATGACTTCCATCCTCAATGTTTGAACTAGATGCAATTAGGACAATCCTACATCTAAATGGTACCGACAACAATGTTGTCCTCTGGCCACAAATCATATCATCACCTATTAATGAATACAATACTGAAGGCCTACTTACAATGGCATTCCCAACTTTATTTCCCAATGGATTGGCTTTACCACTTCAAGACAGAACAAAACATATACATTTGCATGAACATGCTTTGCACTTGATCAAATATTATAATCAAAGATTTGGCCAACATGTTCGATTCAGATATTATATCTACAATCTTACGATGAGGCATCGATCTCAACAATCAGTTGTTGTTTTCATAAAAACAAATTTAGAAGATTCTCTTCCAGCCAATGTTCATGCCCTGAGGGAGCACTTACAAAACACACCTTTAAATGAATTGTCTAACCACATCATGCAATATGTTGCCTCCTTGCGCGGCACATGCGCATTTTGGAGCAAATCCTGAAGGGATCTTACCACAATGATAGAACAGTTAGGACCACCAACGCTTTTCTTTACGTTAAGCTCAGCTGATACTAAATGGCCTGACCTACATAAAAAATTTCCAAGCACTTCCTCAAAGAATTTACAACCCACTAGAAAACAATGTATTCACAATTTAGTAAAAAACCTGCATATAACAGTTTTATACTTACATCTAAGATTTCAGATCTTTCGTGATGAAGTAATTGTCAACCTGTTGCATACAAGCGACCATTGGTATAGATGTGAATGGCAACACCAAGGGTCTGCACACATCCATGGCTTTCTATGGTTGCCCCATGCATCTAATATTGACAACCTTGACTGGACAAATCATGAAAGCATTCAATCAGTTAATACCTTCTTTGACCAATACATCACAGCGTGGAATCCACGCACTGAAGCAAAGCGATCAAATAGGCAGTATACACCTGCAATTTCAAATCCATGTCTATCAAACACGGATGTCACTTTTAGATCTGATCCTTGCACATACTACACTGAATTGGTGAATGTCGTTCAACGTCATACAAAGTGTTCAAAGCTGACTTGCTTGAAAAAGAACAACACAACATTTGAATGTCGTTACAAAGCACCTTGGACTGAACAACAAGAATCAACATTGATAATAGACCATAACAATAGCCCGTCCTATAAACCAGTAAGGAATGATAACCGCCTCAATGTTCACAACCCAACCATGCTAGCCATATGGAGGGCTAATGTTGATTGTCAGGTTGTCTGCTCAAAAAAAGCAGTTGTCTGATATATTTTTAAATACGCATAAAAAACAGAACGCAAATCAAAGAACTATATTGACATGTTAAAACGAATTGTTGCATCAACAAATACAAAAGATACAGTTCTCTTAGCATATCAACGATTTATGATAGGGATTATTGCTGATAGGGACATTAGTGCTTAGGAAACCTGCCATATGCTGTTGAAACTCCCCTTGATCTCCTGCACACGTCAATTTGTCACCCTAAATGTTGGCAAAAAAATCTTCCAGCGTATAATAAATTGTGATGAAGCTTCACAGTCATGCATTTCTTTCATTTCCAATTACATGAAAAGACCATCTGAGTTATCAAACCTAACTTTGCTTCATTTAGCACAACAATACACATACAACCAACAGCGAAAAACAAGTAAATGGCAAAAGAGAAAAATCACAGCGATTGTAAATGTCTTCCCCCAATTCAAAGTCTTACCTACAGAAGATGACAGTAATTTTGAGTCTTTCTGTTGGAGCAAATTACTTTTGTACAAGCCTTTCTGCAACATTCCTCTACACATAGGTACATCGAGTGATAATGATATACTAAATTGGAAACAACTTCAAAGAACTCATTACACCCGATGGCATGTAAATGGAACTGGGGAACTATCCACTACTGAAAATAATGAAGACCTGCACTTACAAGATATTCCACAAGCAACTCACCAAGAACTTTATGAATGGGAGTTCCCATCACAAATGGGAGCTTCAAACAGCTTTAATGTTGCTACTCTTCAAATGTTTGGCAGACGTGATTATGACCTCCACTTTAATTGGGGTGAATCTGTACCTAATGAATTCCTCCATACCATAGCCCCTCAATTCGTTTCAGCAGAAAAAAGCCAATCAATTGTCACCCTTGCCAACTTTCACTCAAGTACCCCTGAAACTTTTGAGCTTGCAACAAATCAAAAGATTGCTCTTGATATTATAACCTCCCACACAGCTCAAAATCTGAAAACCTCACCATTACGATTAATTATTCAAGGCATAGCAGGCACTGAGAAATCATTCCTTATTTGAGTGTATACGGAAAAAGTTAAATTTCCATTTGGATCCAAACCAATACCCACTGCTTGTGCTTGCACCCATAGGTGTATCCGCATATAACATACAAGCTACCACAATCCATGTTGCTCTCCACATACCTATTAAAGAATACCGTCCTTTGACAGGACATTCCTTATTAATGTTTCAAGAATAGTGCAAACATTTACAGTACATTTTGATTGATGAAATGAGCTTCCTTGGCCCACAATTACTCATCAAGTTTGATAACAGATTGCGACAAGCATTTCCCACCAGACAACACGAGCCATTTGCAGGCCTCTCGGTTGTCTTAGTTGGTGATCTTCCATAGCTACCCCCAGTTATGGACAAACCGTTGTATGCATCCCACTGATCAGGACTTGCTTTATGGCGTTCCTTCACTGATGTTGTCACCTTGGATGTTTCTTTCCGGCAAGAAGGTACGTACCCCTCACAGATACAGTTCCGAGAGCTTTTTCTTAATGTCCACAACACAACACCATTGCAAGCAGACTGGGAAAGGTTACAGATGCATTCAACCCATGGTTTAACGCTTGATCAAAACAACCACATCGACCAAAAAAAACATTTGTTTGCAACCAATACAGCTTCAAATTCACACAATATCAAAATGTTAAAGCAATTTCACACACCAATTGCTCTTGCAAGAGCAATCATTGCTCATCACAAAGAAAAACAAACTCAGCAAGATGAGCACCTCTCATTTGAAATTCTTCTTTCTATAGACCAGCAAGTCATGCTCATTGCAAATTTATGGATAGAAGTTGGTCTTGTAAATGGTTCTTTGGGACAAATCAAAATGATTGTCTATGATGCAGGTTCTAAACCACCAGATTTACCTAAATATGTTGTAGTACTCTTCCAACATTACACTAGACCACCATGGGATGCTGCAAATCCAAAACTTGTTCCCATTGCACCAATTACTAGAGGAAACCGCACTGTAATGTCCCCTTCTCATTGACGACCTTCCAGTGGTCCATTAGCCTATTCCTGAGACCCGTAGGCTAGGTGGAATGAAGAATGAGGGTCTGGCATTGATGAAACGAGGACTTACTATTTTTAGTAAGTCAGGGAATGGCCATTCTGGTGATACTGTCCTACTGAGCTCTCCTTGCTTTGCCTTTGGACGCGAAGATCATGCTTTTCGGAGCATTAGTTCTTGACTTACTATTTTTAGTAAGTGGCAGTGTGGCATAATTCTATTTTTAGCAGTAGACAGGGTTCTGATTCTGCAGCATTTATGTGGTCGTCTTGGCTCAATTTCATCCTAGTTTTGATAATAATCAGTACGGGAGTCATATGTGACATAATTAAATATTATGTCCTTATCCTAAGGTTTAATATTTAATTAATCTGTTTGATTGCTACTGATTATCGAATTTGGGATTAATGTCTATATTTTCCCTAAGTATTTGGCGAATTTCATGTTTATTAAAGAGATGTCGAAATATTTGAAAGAGATATTATTTTTATGACTTATCTCTAATATTTGCCAAAGTGTAACGTGGGTCCATGCCTTGGGCGTGAAGTTTCACTTGTGGGAAATGGCGCCACACTTGGGGTCCACATGTATTGGAACGAAATGCAAATGAAAGGCGTTGAATTTGAAGGAATTTGCATTTGGGTTTGAGGTGTATGAAGTTATAAATATGAGACTTGGGCTCCCATTTCCATCATCTTGAAAAATTGTAATATTATGCTACCGGTTTAGCGACAGAACTTGAGGCTTCGAAGTGCGTCTCCTTAGTGCTACTCGGTTTCGTACTTGAAATACAGTACTTAGCTGTGCATTGTGTTCTCCTACATTTTCAGAGTTTGCCATAGACATTTTTGGTGGAAGTGATTCCGAAGACTTGCTGGTTTTGCCTATGGCTGAAGCACATTTTTTATCACACCTTTCTGCTGGAGTGACCGACGGTTATGGGTATCAGCCCTATCCTCCTGCCCAGCAATGGTGATACATTTTGTGAGTTTTTAGCAATTTTAATTAAGCTTTGAATTTCCTAGCCAAAATCAAAATTCCTAGGTATAGCGTGGGTTTCTGTTTTTGTATTGGGATGCGTGCAAAATAAATAATGGGTTGTTTGGGTTGTAGTTTTGATTGGTTGTTGTTGTGAGTGATATATTGTGGGTTTGAGACTGGTTTGAGTTGATTCGGATGTAAAATGAGGGAGTTATGAGCATTTTGGTATTTCCATAGGCTGTTGATTTGTACTTACAGCCTGCAGATTGGTTGTAACAAAAATTTACATTCTTACTGTAGAAATCTGCATTACTCTCCTTCTTTCATCTCTATTATTGTAAGGTTAGGTAGTAGTACTACTAACCATTTCTATTATTGTAACTCTCATCCCACTGAATAAGTGGAAGAGGCTGGCTTGCCACCTGATATTCAGCAACTTTGTAATTTTCAGTCCTCCCACTGAATAAGTGGTCGAGTGATAGCTTGTGTAATAGTCCTCTCGCTGCATAAGCGGTCGAGTTGAGATTATTATGTAATTGCAGTCCTCCCGCTGAAGTATTGCGGTTGAGTGATAATTATTTTGTGCATCTCACTTGGCTGGTTTACTGCCAAGTTTCCTTGTTCTCTCGCTAGACAAGCGAAAGGGGCTAGCTTGCCGCCCAAGCATTGCATTATGTTTCAGTTTTCTAATGCTAATGATCCCCTCAACACCATATGCTCTCACCTTCCCACATTGGGCACTTGGTGATCAGAAAGTGGAAGGGTTACTTTCCA
Organism: Cryptomeria japonica; assembly: GCF_030272615.1. Classification (NCBI taxonomy): domain Eukaryota; kingdom Viridiplantae; phylum Streptophyta; class Pinopsida; order Cupressales; family Cupressaceae; genus Cryptomeria; species Cryptomeria japonica. Next base: position 660,345,634 of record NC_081406.1, on the reverse strand, counting down.
GTATGGTTTCAATTATGTTTTCTAACCTTAACGAGTTAATTCCTTGTTGATGTTATTGTCGACCTTGAAAATTCAAAAAAAAATTTACTGGGATATTACAATGGTATCAAAGCTGATTTTCTTGCCAGTCTGTGAGAGTCAGTGGGTTCAGAAATCTCCATGAGTGACAGAGACGTCAGATACTACAACAGAGAGCAGAAGAGACAGTAGTTTCAGGTTCTGATAGTGTCAGAAGAGGACACTTTCTCAGAAGTACTAAGAAACAGAGGAAAGGATATAGATACTTCAGATTCAGTGGATTCAATGGCAGATAGGACCACAGAACCGAATGAGGCACCTGATAAGAAGGCAGAGAGACAATTCGTTGCCATGATGGACATGATGTCTCTACTGCTGGTCGAGCTTAACCAGAACGTTGTTGGGACCCCTAATCAACCCAACAATGGACCGGAAGCCGGCACTTCTAACGCTCCTTTAGGCAATGGGAACGGGAGTAACAACAGGAGTAACAATAGAGGTTCAGCCCCAAGGCCTTTACAACCTGTCCTTTTGCCAAAAGAAGTACAACAAGCTGAAACAGATATACCCACAGCTGATGAAATAAGAAACAGCTACATGGAGTATGCTTCCCTTCCTGGTGAGATCCGAGATATCCTAACTCTGGATCAGTTTATGAATCAGAAAATGAAGAGAGGAAGGAGGAATGACTACAAGACTGCTGCCCCAAGAGTTTATCAGCAAGCTCTTGGAAGAGTGACCTTAGCACACTTTGATGGAAGCGCTAAGAGTACAGCTAGAGCATGGGTACAGAAGTTGGACAATTACTTGTCCTTAAGATATATGTCAGAGGAGGATGCCATCAAGTTTAATACCTTGCACTTGGATGGAGTGGCCCAGGAATGGTGGTACCATGGGTTGGTCACCCTTGGTCATAACTTAATCACCACCTACGTTGATTTCACCAACAAGCTGATTGAGAGATTCGACGCCAGGGATCCAAAGGTGAAGTTTAGAGAACTTGCACAACTTAGGCAGCAAGGTTCATTGGACACTACGTGACTGAATTCCAAAACCTGTCAGTCATGGTGAGTAGCATCTCAGAGAAGCGGTTGGTTGTCCTTTTCACTAAAGGACTTGAAGAACCTTTGAGAGGATGGGTCAAATCTTTTGATCTGCCCACCCTGGCAGAAGCTATCAAAAAATCTCGAAGCATGGAGTTGGCTGCCCCAAGGAGTAAAACTCAGTCCAAGCATTTTCCTTTCAGAAAGGACAAGAAGAAGTTCACTAATCAGACCAAGAGGTTCCCTCCGCATATGGATGATGGGCTCCGTCAAGAGCTCTGGAGAAGAATCTTTGTTATTCTTGCAGAGAACCGTGGGTTCTGGGACATAAGTGTCATGGAAAAGGGAATTTGCATCAAATGGAATGCTATTCAGAAGATGGATTAGATTCTGAAATGTCTAAACAGCAAACTGAAGTTGAGGACAGTGAGTATGAAGAGGCTCCTGAAGCGCCTGAATTTGGGTCAGAAGATAGAGGGGTGGTTGTTCAACTCTCGAGCATTCACAAAAATGAATCCTTCAGGGTTCGGGGTGCGATTGGAGGGCATCATGTCATTGCTCTCATTGACATAGGTGCAACACACAACTTCATTGATGAAAGGATTGTTGCAAAAAAGGGACTAGTGGCAGAGGAAGTTGAGGGCTTCAAAGTCATGGTAGCAGATGGCTCCACTATATCCTGTAACTGAATGATTCCCAACATGTCTCTGAAGTTGGGGAATCATGAAATCAGAGATGATTTATTTGTGGTGAGTATTGGAGGGACTGATGATGCAACCCTCGGGATTCAATGGCTAAGATCTCTTGGTGAGATCACACTAAACCTACAAACCATGGAGCTGAAATTCATGTCTGAAGGGAAGAAGGTAGTGTTGAGAGGAATGTCGCATGGAGAACTTAAAGTGGTATCCTTGAAAAGAATGGAAAGGCTGATCCGCCATATCAGGTGGAGTGGGCAGCAGAGTGTTTGATAATGCCTTCCAATCCATTGGTAGACAAGGGCAGCTATTCCTCAGATATTTCAGCAATGATCACGGATAGAAGCAAGATCATGGTCATGCCCTCAGAGCCACAAAAAGAGCATAGAAACTATCTTGAAGACATCCAAGCTTTGATAACCAAGAGAAGCAAGGTGTTCGAAAACCCACCTCCTGGCAGACCTCTTGAAAGAGGAACCGAACACATTATTGAGATTGAAGAGGGAGCTAAACCAACCATGACTACTCCTTACTGATATCCTAAGAAGCAGAAGGATGAGATTGAGAAAGCAATTCAGGAATTGTTTGATATGGGTTACATAAGGCCTAGCAAAAGCCCCTTTGCTTCGGCTGTTGTTTTGGTGAGAAAGAAGGATGGGACCATGCGCATGTGTGTGGATTACAGGAACCTGAATCAAAAAACCATCAAGAATCGGTATCCTATTCCGAGGATTGATGAGCTCATTAACGAGCTACATGGGGCAGTGTTCTTTTCCAAGATTGACCTCAGATCAGGGTACCATCAGATTAGAATGAGAGCATCAGATGTGGAGAAGACTGCTTTCAGATGCCACTTTGGGCATTTTGAGTTCCTAGTCATGCCCTTTGGTTTGACTAATGCACCTGCTACATTCCAGTCATTCATGAACAAAATCTTCCAAGAACAGTTAAGAAAGTTTGTTTTGATATTTTTTGATGACATACTAATATTCAGCAAATCTTGGAAAGAACATTTACAGCAGTTGGATGAAGTGTTGAGCATATTAGAATCTAAATCCCTCTTTGCCAAGGAGTCCAAATGTGAGTTTGGGATGGAAGAGTTGCTCTACCTCGGTCACATTATCAATGCAGGTGGTGTGAAGGTGGATCCTGAAAAGATTAGAGCCATCATTGATTGGCCTAATCCTGAAAACATAACACATTTGAGGGGATTTTTGGGATTGTGCAGATTCTATCAGAGGTTTGTGAAGAGATATTCTTAGTTGGCTGCCCCCCTTACAGATCTTACAAAGAAATGAGCTTTTGAATGGTCCGAAAAGGCACAGACAATATTTGAGCAGTTTAAAGGGATCATGAGTGCCTGCCCTGTTTTAGCATTGCCCGATTTCACCAAGCCATTTGAGCTACAGTGTGATGCATCTAGAGAAGGTGTTGGTGCGGTCCTCATGCAAGATAAGCATCCTATAGTCTTTGAAAGAAGAAAGTTGAAAGGTCCTGAGAGACTGTATTCCATTTATGACAAGGAAATGCTTGCCATAATGCATGCCCTTGCAAAGTTCAGACAATATTTGGTGGGGAGTAAATTCATTGTTAAGACTGATCACAATAGTCTTAAACACTTCATGCATCAGAAGGATCTGAATGAGAGACAGCAGAAATGGGTGAGTAAGTTACAGGCTTACGATTTCGATATTGAATATGTTAAGGGTAAAAACAATGTTGTGGCAGATGCCTTATCCAGAAGACCCCATTTAAGCTCACTTTGCGAGCTTAATGCTGATTGGAGAGAGTTGTTGCTTGTTGATTATGCCAAAAATCAGTTTGCAACCAGCATTATAGAAGGTACTTTTCATGATGAAAGATACAAATTGGTTGAGGGATTGATGTTGTACAAGGGAAGAATCTTCATAGTAGCTGAATCTAAGTTAAAAGAGAAGATTTTCAAGACTTTCCATGACATCCCCCTTGCTGGTCACCAAGGTTATTTCAAAACATATAGGCAGATCCGGGAGAGATTCTCTTGGAAGGGACTTAAAAGTGATGTTTTGAAGTACATTAAGGAGTGTCATACATGTCAGAGGAACAAAGATGAACACACTCTACCGGCTGGTTTGTTACAACCCTTGCCTATTCCCAGTCAAAAATGGGAGAGTATCTCCATGGATTTCATCATGGGGCTGCCTCGGGCTCAAGGGAAGGATAGTATCTATGTGGTGGACAGACTTACAAAGTTTGCTCATTTCTTCACCATCACCAGCTCTTTTACAGCAACACAAGTTGTTGAAGTGTTCTTCGGGGAAGTGTTCAGATTACATGGGTTACCGAAGAACATTGTGAGTGATAAGGACAACAAGTTCCTATGTGCTTTTTGGCAGGAGATTTTCAAATTGTGTGGTACTGTGCTCACTCCAAGCACCAGTTATCACCTTCAAACTGATGGGCAGACCGAGATAGTGAATAAGTGGTTGGAAGGTTATCTTAGAAACTATGTCTCGGAGCAGCAGAATACATGGGTAAGATGGCTTCACCTAGGGGAATATTGTTACAATTCCTCCTATCACATGTCCATCCGGATGTCACCATTCATGGCACTATATGGTTATGAAGCTCCTAGCTTCGCGGACTTGGTATTTGGTGATAGCAGAACCCCTCAGGCAAAGGATATGATGTAGCAAAGTCAAGATATTCTGAGGATTCTGAGGGACAATCTCCAGCATGCACAGAATCAACAGAAGTTGTATGCTGATCAGCAGCGAATTGAGGGCACCTTTGAGGTGTGCGACATGGTTTATTTGAGGCTCCAACCCTACAGACAGTCTACTCTCAAGAAGAGTGGGGTTGAGAAATTGAAGCCTCGATTCTATGGGCCTTTTAGAGTCAACAGAACGGTTGGAGAAGTGGCTTATGAGTTGGAATTACCAGCAAGTAGCAGGATCCATAATGTATTTCATGTGTCTCGCCTTAAAAAGGCTCTGGGGCATAATGTTGTTGCTTCAGCTGAGCTACCTCCACTTGATGAGGAGGGAAAGTTGGTTTTGGTTCCTGAAGCCATCCTTGAATTCAGGGAACGGTCTTTGAGGAGAAGAGCGATCAGGGAATACTTGATCAAATGGAAGAATCTACCAGCAGAGGATGCTACGTGGGAAAATGAGGAAATCTTACTGCATCCAACCTTACAGTTGCTGGAGGACAAGCAATTTTGGGGAGGGCAGACTATAATGTCCCCTTCTCATTGACGACCTTCCAGTGGTCCATTAGCCTATTCCTGAAACCCGTAGGCTAGGTGGAATAAAGAATGAGAGTCCAGCATTGATGAAACGAGGACTTACTATTTTTAGTAAGTCAGGGAATGGCCATTCTGGGGATACTGTCCTACTGAGCTCTCCTTGCTTTGCCTCTGGACGCAAAGATCATGCTTTTTGGAGCATTAGTTCTTGACTTACTATTTTTAGTAAGTGGCAGTGTGGCATAATTCTATTTTTAGCAGTAGACAAGGTTCTGATTCTGCAGCAGTTTTGTGGTCGTCCTGGCTCAGTTTCATCCTAGTTTTGATAATAATAAGTACGGGAGTCATATGTGACATAATTAAATATTGTTTCCTTATCCTAAGGTTTAATATTTAATTAATCTGTTTAATTGCTACTGATTATCGAATTTGGGATTAATGTCTATATTTTTCCTAAGTATTTGGCGAATTTCATGTTTATTAAAGAGATGTCGAAATATTTGAATGAAAGATTATTTTTATGACTTATCTCTAATATTTGCCAAAGTGTAACGTGGGTCCATGCCTTGGGCGTAAAGTTTGACTTGTGGGAAATGGCGCCACACTTGGGGTCCACATGTATTGGAATGAAATGCAAATGAAAGGCGTTGAATTTGAAGGAATTTGCATTTGGGTTTGAGGTGTGTAAAGTTATAAATATGAGACTTGGGCTCCCATTTCCATCATCTTGAAAAATTGTAATGTTATGCTGTCGGTTTGGTGACAGAACTTGAGGCTTCGGAGTGCGTCTCCCTAGTGCTACCCGGTTTCGTACTTGAAATACAGTACCTAGTTGTGCATTGTGTTCTCCTACATTCTCAGAGTTTGCCATAGACATTTTTGGTGGAAGTGATTCTAGAGACTTGATGGTTTTGCCTGTGGCTGAAGCACATTTCCGATCACACCTTTCTACTGGAGCGACCGACGGTTATGGGTATCAGCCCTATCCTCCTGCCCAGCAATGGTGATACATTTTGTGAGTTTTTAGCAATTTTAATTAAGCTTTGAATTTCCTAGACAAAATTGAAATTCCTAGGTATAGCGTGGGTTTCTGTTTTTGTATTGGGATGCGTGCAAAATAAATAATGGGTTGTTTGGGTTGTAGTTTTGATTGGTTGCTGTTGTGAGTGATATATTGTGGGTTTGGGACTGGTTTGAGTTGATTCAGATGTAAAATGAAGGAGTTATGAGCATTTTGGTATTTCCATAGGCTGTTGATTTGTACTTTCAGCCTGCAGATTGGTTGTAACAGAAATTTACATTCTTACTGTAGAAATCTGCATTACTCTCCTTTCATCTCTATTATTGTAAGGTTAGGTAGTAGTACTACTAACCAGTTCTATTATTGTAACTCTCATCCCACTGAATAAGTGGCAGACGTTGGCTTGCCGCCTGATATTCAGCAACTTTGTAATTTTCAGTCCTCCCACTGAATAAGTGGTCGAGTGATAGCTTGTGTAATGGTCCTCCCGCTACATAAGCGGTCGAGTTGAGATTATTATGTAATTGCAGTCCTCCCGCTGAAATATTGTGGTTGAGTGATAATTATTTTGTGTATCTCACTTGGTTGGTTTACCGCCAAGTTTCCTTGTTCTCCCGCTGGACAAGCGGAAGGGGCTGGCTTGCCGTCCAAGCATTGCATTATGTTTCAATTTTCTAATGCTAATGATCCCTCAACACCGTATGCTCTCACCTTCCCTCATTGGGCACTTGGTGATCAGAAAGTGGAAGGGTTACTTTCCATTATGTTTTCTAACCTTAACGGGTTAATTCCTTGTTGATGTTATTGTCGGCCTTGAAAATTCAAAAAAAAAATTACTGGGATATTACACACGCACAAATTTCACTAACGATGGCGTGGGGTATCACTATTGGCATTGGCAAAACAGAGAAACAAGGTCTTACCTTTACAACATTGTCTCGAGTAAAGTCAATTGAATACCTCTGAATTCATCTGCCTTTCACTTACCAAAGGTACTCAAAATTGCAAGGTGGACCATCAACCATTTCAAGAAAGAGTGAAGAAGTTCGTTTGTTGAAGCTTTTTCAGATCACAAAAGAAAATTACTTTAAAAAAAAACCAACACAGGTATTGCATCAACATCACCTGTACACTTTTTGATACCATATATCTTTTTTCATTTATTGCAACACATTTTAACTATTGAATCCTACAGGGCCAGCAACAAATGTAAAAGATTGCATCACAACAAGACCTTACCTTTCTCACTGCTGATCACATTCCAAAAAAACCAGATTTGAACAGTTCACATTGTTTTCGTTGGTCCTATTTACCCTCCCAATGTTTACTCTGTACAAGTGTTGTATCTCATATCAAATTAATCCTTCTCTTTTGTTCTTCTATTTGCAGGGCATCAAAGAAGACATCATTTTAACCAACACATACTACAAGGGTAACTTAATCTCTTTGAGCTTTGCGTTCAACGATGCTAATTTGTTTTTCTATTGTCCATCAAAAAATGACCAATCATATACTCCAACATCCTTTCAACAGTTTTAAGTACCTTCCTTTACTGTTATTTTTTATTTATTGTTCTTTTTTATCTCCAAACTTTGCAACTCTCAATTATTTAATACATCTACAATGTTCTAATACAATGTTATTTCTTACAGGTACACACTGACATCTTTAAAAACAATCTACAAACCAAGCAAAGTCATAAAGAACTATACAACATCAGCAACTACTCAATACCATCAATTATGTACTTCACAAGAAATACATGAAATGGTTGTATACATGCTGGCAATGCTAGCATGGGGGTTGGAGGGTGGCACACTTAGATTTTCTGAGACCAACACATTAAATTGGTTGGGTTTTATATAGCCTGAAATATATAAAAAAATTACTAACTACTTCATTTTGTTAATTCATACTGTACATCATGCTGCCTTCAGCAGCATGGGGGTTGGTGGGTGGTTAACTTTAGATTTTGGGAAGAACTAAGAACTTTGGTTGGGTTATGTACAGTTACAAAATTACAAATATATAAACAATGTCATTAATATCCATTTCATTCGTTGGATATTTTCCTTTACTTGCTCTCTTTCTCTATGATGCTACTACAAAGCCACCATACTTTTCTTAATTTCTTTCTTTCTCTATAATCATTTTACAATCCCACCTATCGACCCTAGTTTTACTCCCCCCTGCAACTGCTAGTTTTATTGATGGTCACATGTTTTATTGAACTCTTCAAGATAATAATTTGTTTTCTCCCTAGCACTTTACCCCACATATGCTTGTAAAACTCATCTAAAATAAAAGCCTTCCCCTCTGTTATTTCTAGGACAAGCATTCAAGTAAATATTCCATTTGCTCATTCATTTGATGTTTAATTTCATCCATGATTTTTGTGTTTTCTCATAGTATCATTTAAAACAACCTTAAGGTACCTACCAGCTTCTATTTGTTCAATTATTTTTAAAAAACTTATGAAATGTACCAATGCAATTGCTTCAATAGCTGCAGCCCCCATTTCACCTAGCTTAATCTTATATGGAATGGAACCTTTTATTTTTAACTTGCCTATGATCAATGCTTTTGAACTCTCTAGATATGTTTTCACTTAGAGTTTGATGTACCATTAGCCCACAATTCATACCCATAAAGCACCATTGGAAGCACTAAAAGCTCCAAAAAAATCTGAATGGTTTTTTAGTCACATAACTCTTATCTCTTTGCGTCTATTTTGAAGAGCATATAATTGTTGGTATTTTGATGATGTTTAGTTGTGATTGTCATTGATGGACACACACTTATTTGTTATATGAGTTATTCTCAATCGGTACTATGTGATGTATTGCTCAAACCGGTATTGTATGCTATTGTATGCATAGTCTTTGTTTGTTGACAACTATCGGTGTTTGCAAAAGGAGCTTACCGGTCAAAGCATGACCAAGGACCTTGAGCGGTACGAGGACTTCAAGCAGCAACCAATCTTTTTAGGATCGGAACACTATGTTCTAGTTTACCAGTCTTTGTTTGTAAACCGCTAATCGGTATATTGTGCTTGGTTAACCAACAAACTTGTTAAGTGTGATGAGTTATCATCCACCGACACCAATGCGGTGATTCTGTGTCATGTTACAAATTATGTCTTGATGCATTGTACCTAGGAAATTGTAATCTAATCTCATTGGACCGACATGAAATCAGATTCTTATATGAAGACATCATGTCTAGGGTTTTATGTGTGTGTAGAAGAGTTGCGTAAAAGAGATTAGGTCTTTGCGGAAAAAGTATCTTGCGACAGAGATTGAACAAAAGACTGAAGTAATGTTGTAATGCATTAACAAAGAGCATTCAAGGATCTAACTAGGCATTTTGTGCTACTTTCTAGATCACTTACTTGTTGATTACTAATCTCTTCGACAAGTTTGAAACCCTTAACCGGGTAGGCTTAGTTAAGCCTGTTCAAAAATCCTCTAACAAGGTGGTTCACAGTTGTGGATCTGAAATCCTTTAACAGGGTAGTCTTTAACAGGACTTATCTCCTAACAAAGATCTGGATTCCTACCAGGATCTGTTCTGGTGAAGAACATTGTAAGGCCTTAACCGGTCTGGTTGCTATTCTACAAATAGTAGACTTGTGAGTTTTACTCACCGTGGTTTTTCCCATTTGGGTTTCCATGTCAAAATATCTTGTGTTATGGTGATTGTGTTATTGTGGGTGAATGCTTTATTTGCTATTTGGCTTTTCTGTGTATTGACCGGTTTACTTCTTAAAAGGCTATACCAATCTGCAGTAAATTTGCTTAAATGTTTGGTAAAGTTATTTGGTATACTAATTCACCCCCCGCTCCCCCCCACCCCGCTCTTAGTATTCATCAATAATGCCCTTATTTGTGAGGGTTTCAAGGTTCATGCATATAATGCCCTTATTCGCATCTATTTTGAAGAGGAATATAATGCCCTTATCTGTCAAGGTTTCAAGGTTCATGAAGTGGAGATAAGATTCTCTAGTGTTAGACAGCAAGACCAAGTTAGTGTAAGTGCTTTATTCCCGGGTGCTAAAAAGTCCTATTTGCCTCCCCCCTTCCTACCTCTATTTATTTAGAGGGTGGTTCTCGTTTGCAATTAAAATTATTTGTTTCTCTAGCTCTTTATCTTGATGATGAATCTTAGAGTATGATCCAAAATGTTGAATATAAAAGATATACAAAGTCAAATCCAGAACCGCAAATCACACTCTACATCGATTGTGAAAACCTAATGTCTACAATTAGCCTCTAGTTAAAGAACAAGAAATTTGCTGGAAATATTAATTCCAACCAAACGAATGCTGGTCTATTATTTTTACTATCATCATATATGAATTTTCAAAAATGTTTTTCCTCAAAATATATTTGCTTGCAAAAAATATTTGGCATTTCAGAAGAACACTCAATATTGTTTATAGCAATATCACTTCAAATATAGTTCCGGCCTGGTTTTGAAGTTTGTGGATTATTTTAAATGATAAGTTATGATGGATTTGTGCACCTTTGCTAGCGAAAAACAACTACAAAGTACGTCACTGTTTGCTATCTTCCATTCTATAATCATTTGCAATCAATCATTACATATAATATGGGATTTGACCAAATAAGAATTCTGTATACGCATACTAAAAGTGGCCTTAGGATGCCACTCATAAATGATGAAGCAGCAATTGATAAGTAACTCAATAAATGTTTTAACGTGGACCTGCTTGGAACCCTAAGCACTCCTAACCAAAAATAACGGCCAACATCAAAGGCAGCCTGAGAAACCTTAAAAACAATTCATTTTGTGCCAAGGCCTATCACAAGGAAATGAAGTCCCAACCGTGGCACTGGAACTTCTTTTGATTCTCGTAACTGTAAAATATCGTTTCGAGCTGCAAGCTCCCTATGGCTAACGACTAACTCATTGAAAAAAGACTCAAAATATCATCTAATGTTGAGGTTTGAAAATATCTGCAACTTTGAATCAGCGCCACCGCTAACTATACGGTCTCCTTTCCACCAGTCTGCACATAGAACCTGTACAGATCTCATAGAAAATAATAAATTTCTAATGTAAATCCCAGGTGCCACAAATAACTGATAGATAGAAGAATCCACATAAGCACATGTAAATGCATATCCATTGCGTATCAGAAAAAGGAATCACCTTATCTGTATGTGCTTCTAGCGTGGCTAATGGAACCTGCATCCATTGCAACCCAAACAATCAGTTTAAAGGTTCTGTTGATAGTGTCTACTCATATAGGCAACCCCCCACCCCCCAAACCAAAATTTCATCGCAGTCGTACTATGATGGATATCTATATTTGTTAGTATTACCTTGCTTCTTATATCCCACAGCTTTACTGTCCCATCATACGATGCTGAGATCAAATGATGCTTGGACTCCGCATGCCTATAAAGGTTGCAAAATCAATTTTAAATCTGAAATTGATAACAAATACAACCCTCGTATGTTTGTGTCAATACATTAAAAATTGGAGGGAGGCATACCACTTGCATGCTGAGATCCAAGATTTGTGTGATGACAATTGAAGAATAGGCTTAAGAGACCCTATCTCAACAGTACACAAAACAAACATTTCAAAAAATGACATTCCAAGAAGGTAATGCAAGGCATTATGTGGGACAAAAAAAATCTTCCCCTAACCCATAAACTTGCAACATCCTACCTGGCAAACGAGGATCCCATATTCTAAGAACACTATCAGCCCCAGCTGCAGCAATTAGTGCGGAGTTTTCCCCACCAATACTTAAGCAAAGAAGCACTTTGCCACAACTCTGCCAATAATCATTCAGATAATGTCAATAAGACATCTGGTAGGTTAACAAGCTTAAGTAACCATTTCCATATATTAAAATCACTTCTAAGTTACCACACAAAAAAACTGCATATACCAAAGTGTTTGCATTGACCCCAGTTTCAACATCCCAGCTCCTAACTGAATGGTCCCAGGAAGCAGAATAAATTGTATCCTTTTCAAACCACACAACTGAAGAAACACATTGTGTATGTCCTTCCAATGTCTTTGATGCTTCAATCTGTTAAAAATAAAAATGACTGTCAGCTTCTTTAATAAAACCAAAATAACCACCTTAATATCCTTTTGATTTTTTCAAATAAATTGAGAGCCAAGCTACCTGCTATGTGTTCATCCATAGCATGCAATATGACATTACATTACAAGCATATAAAAATAATAAATACAATACATATTTGCAGCCTAAAAACAGGAATTAAGTTCAGAATACTAAATAAGATAAATTTAAATATACATCACTAATTATCTTCCAATTAATGTTAAAAGATAAGTTTAAATAATAAAATTATTAGATTTTGTAATGTTTTAATCCATCTTGAATCATGCAAACTGGTACATCAAATTTGAAGTATGTCAAACCCAATGGACAAGACTAAGTGTCCAACCCCTCAATAAATTTAGGAAACGTACCCATAAAAGGAAAGTATGCTAGCACTAAAATGCAAAGATAAGCTAGCAGCCTATATCGGTAAACTAATAAGATCTAAATATGATAATTTAAACTTGTTTTGTCTGTTTTAAATTACTTGTCTGCATTTACAAATACAGGAGAACGAAAATCAAGATTTTATAAACGGGTAGCATTATTTTTAATCCTCAAGTGTTTAGTAGGGTTTGGAAGTGACTATTTGGGAAGTATGCATTGTGCACAAATCAAATCGATCTCCATGTATATATTTGTAACAATTTCAAGGTTTTCCAGTTGCTGGAATGATCTTTTTCATTTCCAGGTGACTTATTTTACACTTAGATGCACAAAGAATGGAAACAAAAGTTAAGAAGACGTTAGCATTGGACTTAAACGGAGCATTCATTCATGTAAGCCAACACCTGCTTCCACATTCTGAGCTTACAGTTGAATTAAAATTTCAAGGTAGGGATGCAAAAAATTTAGATTACGAAAGGCCTTGCCTGGACCTCTGCAGCATTTACGAAAGTGGAATTTTCACTGAAAATAAAAAGCACTTTGCAGATGCTCTTCTCAAACAACTAAACCCCAACAAAGCTGCAAGGGGAAATGACTGTCATTTAGCGTTTGGGGCGCATTTTTTTAGGTCAAAAGTCAAACAAAGTGCATGGAAACTGCCCCCCACCACTGAAATTACCTTAGAATCACTTCAACCAAGCTGGAATCACCTATGTATGCTCATGAATGATTCCAAACAAATCCACCCACAGAAAAACATGCCCTGGATGATTTTGCAGATGAATCAAACCCAAATCCGATTCTAAAATAACTGTACCCAGGTACATTTGGCTTTTTGGCCGATTGGGTAACATATATTATTTAATCTAACACCACTCCATTAGTCACCATCTTATCCTTTTCTTCTTCCTTTATAATCTTATGGTCTCTTTTCCAACTCTAACTTCTCTGTTCATTTTAACTCTAAATTTCATTTTTTCTTGTAAAATTTATGTATCATCTTGTAAACTCTAAATGATGCAATAGTTAAAGAAGTGGACCACATCAATTTCATGTAAATAAAGAGCTATATTCCACAAAGTTTTTGAGACAGTGGGTATATATATAAATCCTTATCATTGCCCCCACAGTCTCAAAAATACACACTGTCATGCCCCTACCTTAATAGCATCGTCCAAGGAGGAATTCAGAAAAATCATCTTATTAAGGCTTCACAACTTTTCCTAAGGCTGGAGATCGACCAGTAAGGACTTCGGCATTCACCAAGAGAATAAAATATTTCCTAAAGCTTCGCAAGAATTTGAATTTGTGTCTAAATCGACCCCCGCATTCAAGCAAATTTGTAAACTTAACAAACCCCTAAACAGGTGATTGTCAAGGCCCACATAAGAAGAAGATACGCGTGATCAAGTTGAAGAAAATCGTCAAGCCCTCGCCTTGCTAACAATCAATAATCAAAGGAAATAGTCTTTCAAAGACTTCACGATTTCAGATTTCCTAATCTAACTCGGGTAACAAGGAAATAAGTCATTGTCTAAGGAAGAATAAACGTAGGCATCACTTTAACCCTTAAGTGATTCATTACACTATGAAAGGGCACATGTGAGGGTAACAAGGCAGCAACCGAATGAGATAAAAGGCCACAGTCACACAAAGAGGCACCACTTTTCTTCAGGAGGACGTGGCTATGAATAGAGGCAACCCTCCAAGACCGATTGAGAGGTATATATTGCCAACCGGGACTCAAAGGAGAGAGGCATTGATGTACAAGCGAATAGAAGCAATTCTCACAATATGGTGGAGAAGATAGCAATCAGATCAGAAGCAAATACAGTAATAAAACAATAAGATAATATCCAGATCAGGCATGAGAGTGTCACTTATCCATTCCAAGAACAATGAAGCAAGGGATGAGAGTTTCAAACATTGACTCGCCCACCCCTAAGTGTATATTTACCTTCATGCAGATTGTCCCCCTTCTAATACAAACCGAGGCTGCTCAACAAAAAAAGAGCAAGTATATTTTTTAGGATCATTGTTTGCATACAATGTTCATTTCTGTAGGCAAGAATAATTTGCCATGGGTATAAGATGATCAATGTTTGATCTCTGTGAATGAGAGTTGCATGGGAACAGAAACAGTACGAACAAGATATGGTATCAACTGCAGATATGGCAAACTTCCAAGACCCCCTAATACAGATACGTCTGGAAACAAAAAACATAAAAGTACACCTATATTCATTATCTGTACATCTGAAGGCATAGAACATGGCACTGCATATTGTTATATATACTTTGGTTTTACTTTTTATATTTTTAGTTTATAATACTTATTTTGTTATATAATATTTATGTATTTAATAATTTAAAGATATATATATATATATGAATAATCTAGTTTCACTATTTTATTTTATTTGTAATTTTTTATTGCTTATTCATAAATCTCAACTGGATATGGCACCAGACAGTATATATAATTTATTTTCACTATTTTATTTTCTCTGTAATTTTTTATTGCTTATTCATAAATCTTAACTGGATATGGCACCAGACAGTAGTGGACTGTATCCAGAAATATCTGGTATCCAACTCACTATATGGGCAGTGCAGGGGAAGTATCTTGCAATCCTGCTAGGAATTGATCCATTTTTCCAATAGTATAGAATTAAATCTTGTTTTTAATTTCAGTATCTATACTCCAGAAATTTGTCAGTAATTCCCCCAAAAAAAGTGCAGGTCTGAAGGGCTTGCAAGAAGAATTTCGACTTGATACACTGTCTAGAAATATCCTCTTCAATGGTTATGGCCTTTTTTTATCACCCTTACAAAAGGTTAAGGTAAAGGAGAGGGAAGCAAACAAGAAGAGCATATAGGAATCGACTGATGCGGAATGAGATTCCTGCATTAAGTAAATCTTTATCGAGCACTATAATATAGATTAATATTTTTCCTATCCAAAACAGTGGTGGAACTAATCAACAGAGAGATTTACAGGCTGACAAGTTGTAAGGCTTCATTATACCAGCATCACCTCCTAATTGTTAGTGAAATGTTGGATTAGGATATTTCTCTGGAAGCAAATACTTGAATCACCAGAAGACCAAATCACAATGAATCAAGAGTACTCTCTTGACAGAGTGGTTGTATATTAACTTCTACATGTGTGATACTTCATTAAATTGTGCTTACAGGATATCATACATTGTAGCATACCATTCTATTAAAATAATATTATATTTATTCTAAGATGCCAATTCTTTGCGAAAATGTCTGGGTCCGGGTTCTGATTCTTGCCCGGTCCTGGTCCGAGCCTGATTCCACTTGGGTTCCTCCCAGGTCCTTCCCAAAGATGCCAATTCTTTGCGAAAATGTCTGGGTCCGGGTTCTGATTCTTGCCCGGTCCTGGTCCGAGCCTGATTCCGCTTGGGTTCCTCCCGGGTCCTTCCCAGCCACCTGGTAAGGACCTAGGAGGAATCCACGGGGAACCTAGGCGGATCCGGGTGAACCAAGGCCCGTGGGTTCCCAAAAACATGTCACATTTACGATATATGAATATTTATTGGCATTGGCAATTATGGATTTATCATTTATCATTTATGTTATATTTCATATTTGTATGGATTGATTCATTGTAATAATCAATAATGGTAGTGATAGTTTATAAATTATATAATTATATTTTATAATTTTGATGTTTGAACAAATATATGTGTGTGTGTGTACGGACGTACCCGTATGTAATATCCAGCCCTTGGACACTACAATTTTTTTTTACAATCACAAGTACCAACTTAATTAAGCAAACTTCTTGATCTAACTTAGAAATATCAACTTCTTAATTTCTTCAATTGCCTTGGTGGTGGTTGTTCTATGCCACCACATATGTTTGCAATCAAAGGTGGTAAGCTCTTGAGGTCAAGATCCCCATTAGACCTAGACTTAAGCCTCGAGGGCTCATTCCCAATGACCCTACCTATGAATCCCTTGAGGGAAGTCATAGGCTTCGTAGTTCATATCCAAAGGTTAGAGGGAGATCCTTCTCTTCTCCTTTATGAGATTCTTGATCTCTCCTTAACCCTGATTATTAATTTCACGCAATCAATTAACTTGGTTCATTTCAATAGAAGATAACCATCAGCCAAAACGTACACAATCACACAGGGGTCAAATCCTTCCAAAAGTTTCCATTTCCATTAAGAGTAATTTGAGCACATTTCCCATTAACACATGGGACTAGCTCGTACACATCACACACATGATGAATATCTCTAGCTTACGTCACATATTCAAAGTGACTAGCTTTAGCTTACATCCCATATTCATAGGGACTAGCTTCAATATACATTTCCTGCAAAAGTGGCTAGCTTTGGTAGGCATCACATACCTAGCAATTAGCATTTTCATAGTGAGGAATTGACATATCCATAACAACTAGCTACCATTTGCCCATAGTGCATCCCAGATAAAAGAAATGTCGGTGCACTGCACATTACACCGTGGGGCACATTCTTCTATTTTCCATTAAGAGTAATTCGAGCACATTTCCCATTAACACATGGGACTAGCTCGAACACATCACACACATGATGAATAGCTCTAGCTTACGTCACATATTCAAAGTGACTAGCTTTAGCTTACATCCCATATTCATAGGGACTAGCTTCAATATACATTTCCTACAAAAGTGGCTAGCTTTGGTAGGCATCACATACCTAGCAATTAGCATTTTCACAATGAGGAATTGACATATCCATAACTAGCTACCACTTGCCCATAGTGCATCCCAGGTAAAAGAAATGTTGGTGCACTACGCATTACACCGCGGGTCACATTCTTCTATCTAGTCTTTTGCACCAATGAGCAAGTGGGAACAAGGTTAGATGTATCCCATACTACACCGGGTGTCTATACTCATCCTAACAAGTCAAGTATATCACTTCCATATAAAAATATACCCAGATTACACAAGGTTTGGTCCAATTATTACCCACCTATTCCTCATTAGAAATTATCTTCCCTCCAGTCCATCGGCAGTCCATCGGACAGCTAGGCAACAAGGACATCCATTGTCGGCATGCAATTGGCCATCAGGCCCACATGCTCTTGGCGGAATCCGTACAAAAACACTAGGTCAACACGGGTATCCTTTGCCTTCATGCAACTGGCGGCATCCATTTGCTAACTAGGTGGTACGGCTGACAGTCTATCAGCATAGTACGCTCCTTAACTACTGTCAATCTCAAGCGGATAAGCTTATCTTAAGCGGACCATAGGATTTATCCTTCAGTGATCACCTAAGATAGAGTGGACTAGTCTACGTGCTAGAAGAATACCATCCTCTAACTATGCCCTCGTAGGGTCCTACCTCCATCCATTGTCGTAAAAGTCAACACCTGTAATTAGCTTAGCATTGTAACTGGAAGAGAGGTTCCTAATTCAGAACAAATAGATCATAATTGATTGATCTAGGAGTATACACAAAGTCTTATAGGTCTAAAAGATTAAATCATACAACTACATGAGATCACCTGGATCCAACACGGGACAACCTCTACTCACTAGACAAACAAATCAACTATAAGGTGGTCTACCCTTTCACTTATCATCTAATCATTCAAACACGATATATATTAAATACAAGCTATAATGTTTTCTTAACTCTTTCATAATCTTCTAATGCCTATTCGGCCTCATTTGAAGCCTACTAAAGAAGAAAGGTTGGCAAGTTAGGAACAACTCTAAACCTTGGAGTTACTTCCCCCCCCAGACCCTACCCCTACGAACTCGAAGTCACAGGGGCATCCTTCACCCAACGACCACCTACGCTCCCGCTTCCAAACATGTCAAAGTCACACGTAGTTCTCCTCACAAGGCTTCTCAAAGAAAGTCTACACACAATTTCCCATTATTAGAGGTTTAGTAAAAGTTTCCTCTAGATCCATAACACTTATCAGTAATTAGGAAACCATAACTATCTCACAATTTAGTAACCAATACTATAGCACATCCCTTAAGGATGGCAGTCTCTAATCAACTTCACCCCTTATTATTATTCCTATTCAGCTTGAACATCCTAAAGTTTGTCCTATCAACATAGCAATTTAAGCTTATAACTCAACACATAATTACTTTGATGCCAAAAAGCCCATTTCCTTATTTAATTGGTTGGCATAACTTAACTAGCACCTTTTATTTATATAGATTTGTACAATGTCAACAACCATTATTGTGCAATTTTGACTTAACTTTTTGACCATCAATGTTTGTAAGGGTTTCTTGACACCAATGTCACCAAATTATTAGCTTTAGTTCTCTGACTATATAATGTTCACACTCACCATTTACAACTAATTGTGATCTTAATTGTCAACAATAAAACATTGGAATTTCCATATGACTCGATTACCAATGATTGTCTCTCAACTCATTCTCAAGGGGTCAATCCACATCTTGTAGTCATATATTCATATTTCATGCTAGAATAACATAACATGTCTTATTATTGCATCAAGCAAGGAAGATAAATTGTCATTATTCTTATAAGAAATATATTACACATTAAAATATCCATATCATAAGTTAATCTCCAAAAAGGTCAATCTTACATAGGGGGTACTTTTTCCTCAAACCTTGGAGAAGCAAGCATGTTCTACCAATTACCATTGCCATGCATGTTCTCATATTCATATAGGACAACAAGTCTTATATATAATAGTATCCAAATAGTAAACCTTAGATGTGAGGATACCTTGATATCGGGTGTAGCTTGTACCTTTAAGATCCAATACAAAATTCACTCCAATATACTTAAAGACTTAAAGTAACTCAGTAGTATGCACCTTGAACATATATCATAGGGTGTAATGGTGGAAAAATGGTGAAAGATAGATCAAGAAGGAAACTACCCTTTCCCTCAAAGAGAGATGAGAGCTTTGCTATCGATTACCATTCAAGCACTTTTCACCATGTTACATTAGAAAGAGGAGAGGATAATTCACTAGATTCAATTTCTCCACACAAAGATGGTAGATTGAATTCTGAATGAATTGGGAATGTTAAGTCGATCCCCTCTTCCTTGTTTGAAATGGAAAGGAATTGATTGAATTATGTAGTGCAAAAGTGACAAATAACTGATTATAACTTGAGATCAGAATATGGGATGAAGTTGTGCACCTAGATCTGTCAATAAAATGTCAAGGCGAAGTCGCCCTGCAAATTTGAGGAAAAGTTGCCCGGACCGTGGTAGGAACGTACACGGTCCTCCGAAAAATTTGCGAAACGAAAAGGATTTTTCCGCCTCTGCAAATGAAGCCCGAATCCGAAAGTACAACTGCGCACCTACAACCTACACACAAAAAAGAGAGGAAAATGGGTTGGGATTGGGCGTTTGCCTTTAGGTCAAACCCCAGATTTGGAATTAACCAAGTAATGAAAGAAAGTACTTGCAAGTAGCTGTAAATGAAAGACTGAATTGTAAATCACCTCAAGGGAGGTTGTAGTAGCAATGTTGATAGAAATGCTTGTGTGGAATTGAATGTTGAAATCAATCTCCTCTTCAATGGTTGAATACATGACTTGAATGCAACACCTAGCCTTGAAGGGAGACTTGAGAATGCTCAATGCTGGAAAAGAATGCTTGAATGCTCTTGAATGCTTGATCGCTTGTGAATTTCCCACTCATCCCACTTATGCAAATGAGAGGACGAATGCCCCCTTAAATACATGTTAGTGGATTTGAATTTCGCCACGGGCCGACATCGTGGGAGTTTCCCGCCCGAGGCACAACCAACAATGCAACTCTAGGAAGGGTCCTACCTCAAAATAGGGTAGGGACAGGGGTACCACTCCCCTGTCCAAGGGGGCACAGTGGTGCCACGCCCCTGTCCTATCCCTTTCTCCAAGGCAGAGTGCAGACAAGGTGATGCAGATGCCAAGGAAGCAGTTGTTTCTACAAGCTGAGCAATCTCCGATCTCCGATCTCTGATCAAGCTAGAGGATTCGAACTTGCGTGTGTGAGGACCCTAATGCAGTCGAAAATTGCTAGGGTCGCAATTTTATGACACTACATTTAGCCCCCACTTTAGGGGGAGTATAAGCGTATGCCAATATTGTCGGTAAAGTACAAGGAAACAAGATTGAAAAACTTTTACCACATCAAGGAGGCAAGATGCGCCAAGCCCCTAGTGGACTTAGGATCTTACGACTTCGATTGACAAAGTAAAAGGGAAGATCGAGAAGGGGAGAACCATGACTGCAAGTAGCAAAGTTCCCTTCACTATGAGTCATGAAAGCAAGGATACAAAAGATTACAAAGCAAAACAAAGTTCACTAAGTAATTCTAAGTATCACAAGAAGGAAAATATGAGCGGAGTGTATGCCCCCACGTTAAAGCGATCGCGCGCGCCTTTTCGGGAGCGATTGCTTTAAGGTAGGATACACCCAAGAGAGAGAAGAAGATAGGGAGCACGTTATCGCAAGGATTTAGCCCCCCAATCGAGGAATAAACCCAAGGATAATGAACACAAAACACGAGGTAGTGTCGCTTTCCTTGAGGTCAGTATGCATTATGCTGTATGATAACTCATGTATATCATGTATGTATGTGCATATAATAATCTTCATTCCCCAAAGAAGGACACTACCTTAGAAGAAAGGGAAGAGAGGATGTCTTTTGAGTCAACATGAAAGAGACCAGGAAAAGATCTCAATGCTTTGCATTGTCCCCAGGTAGACATTAAGGGAACAATAGAAGAACAAGGCTACACAGAAGAATGGTCACAAAGAGCAAGAAAGGAGAGAGAGAGAGGATATACAGTGCTAATATTGCTAATCTAGCATGACATCTGCCTCTCGATCTTGCTAATCACTATTTCGGGAAGGCGAGAAACATGTCAGAGGAGCGACATCGAGCACAGGAGATGGAGCTATCACAAGATCCAAACAAGGACTATGCTCATGTTGTAAGTCACTTTGTTCGATTCGAGGAGCTAGGATTAGGGTTTGTGAAAACTCATCCGATAAATGCTTGTCCACATCAACATACTCATACTCACTATCAAAAGCATTAGGAGTTGTATTGCCCTTATGAATAACATTTTCACCCATTTCTTCATCAAAGTTTAGAGAAAGAGGAGCAAGAACACAAATAGGAGTAAAACCATCACATGATTTATGCAACTTATGATTTGGAGATGTTGGTTGAACATCTGGCTTAGGAGAAAAGGGAATCATGTCAACTGTTGGAGTCCGAGGTGATTGAGTATTTTGAGGAATAGTTTCACGAGCTCGAACACGACGTCTTCGTTGGCGTTCTCTCGCACAACGATTTCGTCGAGTCTTAGTGGAAGGCTAAGAAGGAGGAGTAACACTTGAACAAATAGGAATATTTCTCTCCTTGATAGTTGGAGGTTTAGGTTGAGGTCTTTTTGGTTGAAGAATAGGAGAAGCAGGCCTCTTCTCTCGAAGGAAGGAGGTGGAACTGCGCCATAGAAAGGAGGAATATTAGGTGTAGGAAGGAGACCAGGTCCATCATGAGGAGGAGGTATAGGTCTAACCTTAAGAAGAATATTGGTGTTCTCCTTAAGAGAAGGTAAAGTCACATCCATAGGGGTAGGTGGACAATCTTCCTTAGGAGGGAGATTAGTTCTATCCGTGAGGGGAAGAACCTCATCTTGAAGAATAATAGGAATGTCAAGTGTTGGGGATCTAGGTTGACTTAAGGATAAGATCATATCGTTCTTGCATTTTTGATAAGATTGGAAAAGAGCATCGCTCCTTGATGGAAGAGATTGGAATTGTTTAGGCCAAAAGAGATCAATAGGAACACCAAGGCTTCTTTCGGATAGACAAAATAAGCTATGGTTCACGGTTATGATTTCTCCATTGTGAAGAAATTTCAAACACTTGTGGATTGGAGAAGCAATAGCCTTCATGGAAGATAGCCAAGGATAGCCCAACTTCACACGGAATTGCTAAGAAGAAGGTATGATAACAAAGTCAACATCCATGGATTTAGTATGGACTTCAACAGGAAGAGTGATAGAGCCAATGGTAGGACAAGAGAAGCCATCAAATAACTTCACAACCACATTAGAAGCATCATATATTGGTTTATGCAATCGTAAAGTGAAAAGACACTCTTCAATTATGACATTAACCATGCAAGAGGGATCAATCAGGGCACCACGGCAAAGGATATCCTTAACCTTTGCAACTATGTATAAAGGGCCATCAGTGCTCTAATGGTCTCACTAGGGTCAAATGTAATACAAGGATCCTTAGGCATATCTTGTGTTTCTACCATATTAACCAAGTTTGGAGCCATAGAGGTGAATTCTTCAGAAGAGAGAGAATTAGGAGCCACTGATTTATTCCCTTTACCATTCACACCTGCCACAGATATAGTATTATTATCAATCAAGTCTTGAATCTTATTCTTCAATGCAAAACATTTCTCAATATCATGACCAAGTTGACGATGAAATTGGCAAAAGGAATTGTTATCAAAATAAGGAGATGCAAGTTTGGAAGGATCAATTTGTTTTATAGGAGGAAGTTTGATAACATTTATGTGCAACAACTGAGACATAATACTATGTAAAGATTCATTCAAAGGAGTAAGTTGTCTGTCTCTTTGAAAAAATTTAGAAATAGAAGGCAAACCTGTTGTAGCATTCACATGGTTGTTGTTGATTGGATCATTGAACTTGATGAAGCTTTTTGTTGGTTTGAACTTCGCAAACGGTTGTTCAACACTCTCCCCCTTATCACTCGAAGCCATAAGAGTAGATTGCTCCATTTGACTCACAGCGAGTTGATAATTGTGGAGTGTTGCGCACAACTGCGGAAAGGAAGTAAACTGAGACAAAAGAAGCTTTTCCCTGATATCTTTTTGTAAATTAGAAATGAAAATTCTTTAAATATCATTATCAGGCACATGAAAAGAAATTTGAGCACACAAATGTTTATATCTACCAATGAAATCAGTCACTTTTTCTTTAACACCTTGTTTACAATGCATTAAATCAGTCAAAGTGATTTTAGTACCAATGTTGTTTTGAAATTGTTGGATGAAAGCATTTGCTAGTTGTTGAAAATAAGTGATGGAATAAGAAGGCAAAGAGCAATACCATTGTAAAGCCTTATCTCTTGGTGTTCTTGTAAACAGTTTTGCAAGCAATCTTTGATCATAAGCAAAATCAGTACACAAGGTTTGAAATGTTTTGACATGCATAAGAGGATCACCTTTTCCATTATAGAGTTCCAATTGGGGGATCTCAACATGTTTATGTGGCACGGCTTTAACAATATCAAGAGAAAGTGGGCTCGCAACATCAAAGGTGGGCACACTAAACTTGGATTGACTCATGGAAGCAATTTGTTGTTGTAAGGAAGACACGGTTTGAGCAAGATTGTCAATTGTCATTTTGGTAGAAGAATTGATGTTAGACATAGGTGATTAAGAAGGAGATGTGATGTTATTGAAAGAAGGCATGGATTGAGAATAAGTTGGTGGGACAGTATGATAAGTAGGCATTGGTGATGATTGGGTAGGAAAAGGGACACTTAAAGGAGGAATAAAGTTGTTGAAGGAATTGCCCCCTTTTGTCACACTGATTGAAATACTCATGGAAGTCATAGGTAACGATGGAGGATTAAATGAAGAAGAGGGACTGCCCCCATGACCTATGGTTGTAGGAATGACATTTTGAGTTGAAGTAGCCATGATATTAGATGTGAAAGTAGGAATACTAGTCATAGGAGTAGTCAAAGGAATAGAAGAATTGACTTGTGTTGCAGGTTGTGAGTAACCTAGGGTTTTGGCACAACTCTTCATAGGCATGACATTAGAATCAACAATATGTGCAATGTCACGCAATATATCAATTTGATTCTTATCACTTTGAATCATACGCTTAAGACCTTCAATTAATAAAAGAGCTTCACTATTAGGGTATTCTTGGGACATCCATTGTTGAAAGTTATCAAATTGATTGTCCAATGTGGAAAGTTGTCTAAAGAAACCCTAGTTAAAACTTCTTCTTCATCATGGGATCCATCAATGGGGTGAATAGGCACATGATTAGGATGGGAAGAATTAGCATGATCCTCATTAAAGAAGTCACCCAAATTAGGCTCCATCTCCTCAGTAATTAAACCTTGGGAAGCCTTAATTCTAATGCTTAGTCTAACGGGGATAGGATAGGTAGGACTAATAGTGGTGAAACTCATGCACTAGAGGGGAAATTTGAATTTTGAATTGTGGAACAAAGCTCACAAAATTGAGTAATGCAAAATGTAAGAAAATAATGATTACACAATTTGAACTTTGTTGGGAGAAGAGGATGACACAATTTCCAAAAATGAAAGGCAATTGGAATTTTCAAATTAGGGCCAAAGGAATACCACTTAATTTTAAAATCAGGGCAGACTATAATTAACCTCTTAATTTTAAAAAGTTTCTTGAAATTTGAAATGTTGAATTTTGGAGGTATTTCCTATTCTAGAGGGATCAAAAATTGATAAAATCAGCCAATCTTCCGGATTTAAGCTATTAAATACAATCATAACAATCTCTCGAAATTTCGAGAAAAAAGTCGAAGACCGTGGCGGGAACGCACATGGTCCGACCAACTTTTTTCGAAATTTTCTGGGATGGATATTATGATGATTTTAAAGCTAACCCCAAAATATTGGCGAATTTTACGATCTCTAGATGGGCGAAATGAAGACACAAATGTGAAAATAGGGCCCTATTAGGGTTTTGAAGAAAAAGAGGAATTGAATTGCAATTTTGACAAAGGTCAAACCTAATGGATAGGGAAACCTTGGAAAATGTTTAGAAATTTGAATGTAAATGAAATTGATTTGAAATTCACACAAAATCCAATTAATTTTAAAAATTAGGGTTTGATGACCTAACCACTTAATTTTGAAATTTGAATTTTGGGAAAACCGGGGGAAATTGAAAATGAAAAATATGCAATGTTGAATGTTGTTCATCAAAATGTAATGGTGGAAAAATGGTGAATGATAGATCAAGAAGGAAACTACCCTTTCCCTCAAAGAGAGATGAGAGCTTCGCTATCGATTACCATTCAAACACTTTTCACCATGTTACATTAGAAAGAGGAGAGGATAATTCACTAGATTCAATCTCTCTACATGAAGATGGTAGATTGAATTCTGAATGAATTGGGAATGCTAAGTTGATCCCCTCTTCCTTGTTTGAAATGGAAAGGAATTGATTGAATTATATAGTGCAAAAGTGACAAAGAACTGATTATAACTTGAGATCTGAATATGGGATGAAGTTGTGCACCTGGATCTGGCAGTAAAATGTTGAGGCGAAGTTGCCCTACGAATTTGAGGAACAGTTGCCCGGACCGTGGCAGGAACGTACACAGTCCTCCAAAAAATCCGCGAAACGAAAAGGGTTTTTCTGCCTCTGCAAATGAAGCCCGAATCCAAAAGTACAGTTGCGCACCTACAACCTACACACAGAAAAGAGAGAAAAATGAGTTGGGATTGGGGGTTTGCCTTTAGATCAAACCCTGGTTTTGGAATTAACCAAGTAATGAAATAAAGTACTTGCAGGTAGTTGTAAATGAAAGACTGAATTGTAAATCACCTCAAGGGAGGTTGTAGTAGCAATGTTGATAGAAATGCTTGTGTGGAATTGAATGTTGAAATCAATCTCCTCTTCAATGGTTGAATCCTTGACTTGAATGCAACACCTAGCCTTGAAGGGAGACTTGAGAATGCTCAATGCTGGAAAAGAATGTTTGAATGCTCTTGAATGCTAGATCGCTTGTGAATTTCCCACTCATCCCACTTATGCAAATGAGAGGACGAATGCCCCCTTAAATACATGTTAGTGGATTTGAATTTCGTCACGGGCCGACATCGGGGGAGTTTCCCGCCCGAGGCACAACCAACAATGCAACCATAGGAAGGGTCCTGCCCCAAAATAGGACAGGAACAGGTGCGTGGTGTCCTACCCCTTTCTCCAGGGCAAAGTGCGGACGAGATGATGCAGAGGTCAAGGAAGAAGTTGTTTCTGCAAGCTGAGCAATCTCCGGTCTCCGATCAGGCTAGAGGATTCGAACTCACGTGCGCGAGGACCCTAATGCAGTCGAAAATTGCTAGGGTCCCAATTTTATGACACTACATAGGGTAATAAGCTTCATAAGATTAATGCAAGGATTCTCTACTTACTAAAATAGTTACCTCGTTACCACCTCATAAGATATAAATACACGTGATAAGATATATACGAAGTCAAGCTAATTGCTTATTGCACCTTTACATCCTTCAAGTAGGTATGAAAGGCTATAATAGGATTGAAGGATATTAAGCATTATAATCACAATCATATTAAATTGTTGTATCACTATTGATGGGTCACTATGTCATCAGGATTACATATCAATCATCTAATCTTCAAAGAAAATATAATGATAATTATAAACTTGCTTTAAGTATAGATAATACTGAAATCATACTCTAGATAAAACATTGCATTCATTAGGTGAACAAAGGAAGATATACACTCCATACACTTGGAAATGTTATTTACTGTATGTTTTGTTTGCATATTCTGACACTAGTCTAGATATGCTCTAGATATTGTTTGTACTTTTCATTTATATGTTAATTATGGCCTTAATTATTATCAGAGAGTGACTTCGTTTCATTGAAAGATGTCGAATGCTGATTGGAACAATCTGATATGTTTTTTTGAGTTTGATTTCTTTGACCGACGGTTGGAATTTTGGTTTTTTTATGCATTGAGGTTTATAAGATAACTTGCGTGTTATCGACTTTTGAAATTTGACAATGCAAAATGAATAACAAATGCAATACATAAATAATTGACTGCAAATGAATTTCGGACTTCTGATTTTATTTATCAGCAAAGAACAAATGGAAATAAATGATTTTTTTTAACATCGCAAGCCAATAATGGCCTACCAACAATCTAGTGTTGGGAATTGAAGGTGATTTATTGGTTTGCATAGGTGGAAAGATTGAACGAAGCACCTCCAGCTGCAACTAATGGCTCCAATGAGTTTTATTCACCTACTGAATAATTATCTAAAACGAATTTGTGAAGAAATCCTAATTTCAATGCAATTCCTGAACTTTCCCCAAGAGAGACTCCAATTTGGTGTGCTTTCTACCCACTAATTTGCTCCTGTAGCTCCAGTATGAACCAATTTCACCAAATAAGTATTGGAATTCTTCTTATTAGCTGCTAACAATAATTTTTGTACCAAAGAACCTAGTTAAAACCCTTGTATTTATTTTATTGAAAACTCCAGGCAAGATTTGGTGGTACGGCTAGCCTGGGGAAGGTACAATCTGCTGATTGGGGTTACAAACTTGCTGGAAGTTGTGACCTCTCTGCTCAGATCTGAAATTTATTCCCTTGTTAAGCTGAATTTCTTTGATTTGCTCTGAAATTTGGCCCCAAAGACCTGAAAAGAGCCTCCAATGAAGATCAATACGCTGATAGGTGGAAGGGTTTTCGTCCTACACCTGCAATTTGAAGGTTTTCGTCTTCAAATCAGCTCCAAAATTCTGCCAAATTGCTGTAGACTTGCTGAAAGTAAAGGATTCTCCAAAATTTATCAAACATAATGCACAAATGAACTCCCAAATACTCTTTTAACATTCCTCAAACCCTAATTCGAATTTGGGATTAGGGTTGGACATTTGGCATCATAAAACATGTTAAAATGTTTATTTTTATTAAAAAAAATACTTCCCCTAGGTGGTTTGACCCATTGAGGGTCTAATTCCTCATTAAAAGTGGCCATATATTTAAGTTATAACTTCTAGGGAAATGAGCCAAGGGGCCACTTTATTATAATATAAAGTTACTTTTAAAACACCATTTAAATAAACTTTTTTCTATTTTTAGAAAACGTAACTTTATAACATGATATTATAAAGTTTATTTGATATAAATCCACTCAAGCCCAATTTTGGCTAAGTATAAACCTTTTGCACCCAAAATCATCCCCTATCCACTAAATTCACCTGCGGAGATGGCTAACAGATGAATCTATGAACCTTGAGTGTTCACTAGAAAAATGGGGACATTACATTCATATACCATTACACGAACGTTGGCAATGTATGAGAGTTAGATGTTATTACGAGGGATAGTACAACTACAACTAAGGTGAGAGTAATTAACATCTCATTATTCTTGACTAGTCGTTTAAACTCCATTGGTTTGAACAAAATTATACTCATTCCTTCATACTCTATTACGCAAAGTTTATTTACCCGTTTTCACCTAGAAGGAAGCTCTTTGTACATGATTTGTTGAGCTAACTCATGAGAAAATAGATCGGTTTTTCAATCACTCAGAGTAAAATATGTCTTGGAACATTGTTCATTAGAAAGTTGGGTAATGAGCACATAAAGTGGAATAGGTCAACAATTTTGGAAGCGATACACGAAAACCCTTAGACTCTTAGTTTCCTTGATTGTAAGGCAACTTGCCTTCTACTGGTTAAGTTTTCCATCATCCTATTATTTGCAACTTGCAATTAGCTAGGATAGAAATGACAAATCTATATAATAAGCATCTCCACCACAAAGTGACATATCTATTAGGAATTCAAAACAGCTAGTTATGTGTGCCTAGTAAACAGATATTTCTTTTTAACCAATGGTTGACAAATGAATGCATAAGATCCTTTGAACTAGGGAAAGGAGATATATTTATCCATAATAATTTTGTATCAATTAACAAGAAAATACCATAAACCATTGGAACCCTTAATCATTCATAGAACATTACCAATCAAATATAAGCTGCGATAATAATAAACTATCACAATGTTAATATTGTAGATCTCATGAATGTGCGTTACTTATCTTGTTTTGGGTCAAATGTCTCCCTTGCAGGCGTGGTAAATTCAAGTGGATCTGCAACAGACTGATTCCTCAATCGATTCCTCCCTTCCAATTGTCTCACCTCCTCCTATATTCACTCCCACCCTTTTGCTTTTCGTGACAAATGTTTTTCCCAGGCAAGAAGCCTCCTCCCATGCCCTTCATCTCCACTATCTTCCTCTATTGTTTACTTCCTTCCCGTCTCCTATGCCTCCTTCCCTTTTCACCTAATTTTCTTCTCCAATGCATTCCCTGAAAGTAAATAAGGCATTTTCAACAAATATAATTCTGTGCATATTCTGCGATTATTGCATTTCAGGAGACCACATTACTTTTTGACATATTCATGTGCTATATTGATGCTCCTGTGTTCTACATGCAGGTCTACTCAAGTCTACTAGAGCAGCTGCATTTCCTCTCTATTATCAACCTCGCGGTTTCTTCTATCATCTCTCACAAATTTTCTCACCTTTTCTGCAGTCTATTCTCTCCATCATTCCCCTTTTCATTCCTCTCTCCCCATTCTCCATTTTTCCTCAAGAGTAGAGTATGTATTTCTAATGGAGGGGTCGTGAGGTTTTCTTTTCAAGACAACACAGGCACCAATTTTTATTTTATTTTATTTTATTATCCACGTGACTTGCAGAATTCTTCTTTCTATGGATAGGGATGCCATGCCTTACGACCATCCCCACCATAACTGGTCCATTCTTATTAAATGCACATTGTCCCTTATCGTGGAATGGAGGAAATTACCTCTATTAATTCTTGTTTGGCTACCTCCCTTCGTCTCTTTTCCTAATCCAAAAGCCCTTTCAAATTGCTTTATTTATTTCTTTAGTCTACTGTTGGTCTCGACAGTAGGGATGTGACACCATACCCAACAAAAAAAAATTTTGCCGAATCCGCGATTCTATACCCGATTTCGTATCTGTATCCGTCCCTGAATCAATAACTTAGTATTTATTCTATAATGGTCATCTTAGTTGTCATCTTAGTGTAACTACTGCTTCTTTTATTAGAAGGCATAGTTAGCTTTTTCGTTTTTAGCTTTTTAGCTTTACTTCAAAGCTTTTGTTAAACAGTTTGTTCTTTTTAGAACACCGTCATGTAAACCTCTATATATACGTTGTATATTCATGAATGGGTTGATGGGCTTTTTTAGGATTTGGCAAATTTTTTAATAAAAATTCGTGGAGGTGCTACTTGGAATTTATTTCCAAAAAAATTTTTGAGTGATTTTTTTATGAAAATAAAAGTCATTAGTGCTTTTTTGTTCAAGGTTTTGTGGTTCGTGAAAGTTATTTTTCAGAATTTTTCATGGGCATTTTTCAGCCTTGTGAAAAATCGTGACAATACACGGGAGTTCAATGGCAGTTTTCGAAGTAAAAAAAATTGCAAGTCACGTTAATCTGTGTGTATCGGGCACCGTTGGTTGCAGTGATTCACAACCTGGTTTCCGCAATTTTTGTCCACACAATTTTCTTTTAACCCGCGACTAGCGAGGGTTTCTGCAGTTCGAGTTTCTTCTGCAACAGATTTTATTACCTGCAAATTATGTTTTCTGGCGGCGCGACTGGATTTTTTAGGCACGATCTACATGTTTTCAGCCGCAATTTTTTTATACTGTTTTTGTGGACGTTTTTTTTTACCCACAATGGTAAACGGATTTCACGATTCTTTGCAAAACAAAAATTCAAAAAAATAAAGGATTATTTCGGGTTTTTTCTAATTTTTTGCCTAAAAGTTAGTGATTGTTTTTAAATTTTTCTCCAAAAAAAATAGTATTTTGATTTTTTATAATTGTCTTTAAAAAAATTATTTCTAGGTTTTAATAATTTTTCCTTAAAAATTGTTTGTGGGTTTTCATGATTTTTTCCTCAAAAATTGTTTGCGAGTTTTCACGATTTTTTCTTCAAATTTGTTTGTAGGGTTTATAATTTTTCCTCAAAAATTATCATCTATAATTGGCAAAGTTTGCGTGGGATTTTGGTTATCTGGGTTTTATCATTTTTCCCACAAAAATGACAATTTGTAAATCTAGTTTTCAAGGTTTGACGATTTTTTCCACAAAAATTGTGCTTTGTTGCAATTTGTTTTGGGTCGTACCTGGCATTGCTGAAGCGAACATCTACAACCATAGTATCTTGTAGTCTATTTTGGAGTTGCTGGAGCAAACAGTGCTCAGTGCTCTTCTGCAAAAGTTTTTGCTGTTTTTGTCAAAATCGTGTCTATTGCTCATTAGAGGGTTTGCTGATTTTTCCTCAAAATTATGGTTTTAGGCTTCTAAGGATTACATCAGCTTGGATGGCTTCTGGTACTCTTGGCCATTAACATTTTGCAGATTCTAGGAGGGTCTTTGTAGCAGCAGAGTGTTCTTTGCATTGCATTTGTGATCAAAAGACCTGCAATGTCTTCTGTAGAGTATTGAGTACGATGACCATTGGGTAGGGTATTAAAATAATACTATATTTATTCTATAATGGTCATCTTAGTTGTCATCTTAATGTAACTACAGCTTCTTTTATTAGAAGGTATAGTTATCTTTTTCATTTTTAGCTTTTTAGCTTCAGTTTGAAGCTTCTGTTAAACAGTTTGTTCTTTTTAGAACACCGTCATGTAAACCTCTATATATACATTGTATATTCATGAATAAATAACTTTGATTAATTGAGCAATTAATTTTTCACATTTTGTATCCTGTCAATACATCTCAAATAGACTACCCATCACTATGTGACCAGATCTCAGATCCATCTAGTACAATACTAACAATAGTCATATCAAAGAGGTGCAAAATGTATGGAATAACCTAGAAATGGAGCTGAAAACAATGGCACTCAAGTATTGGTTAACAAGCATACCCTTACATAGTTGTGTCAAGAAGTGTTTTGATTAAATTCCAAACTACTAAACTGTACTTCCAAGAATGTATATGTATATGTTGTAGAAAGCCCAACCAATTTCTCTCCCATAAGTGAAGCTAAGAGAAAACATGTATACATATTAAAAAGTATTGTGTTCAAGAAAAATGATCAACTAGTAAAAGAGATTCACATAACAAAAATAGTAACCATAATTTTCAATCACAATAAGGACTTTCATGATGTCAGCTCATTTGTGAGATAATTCACTTGAATGATCGAGAAAATTCACTCAGAGGAACTCCTTCATGACCTAGATAGCCAAGGAAGGAGTTTCTCCATCATTTGAATCTATGCAAATAACAACAAACAACATATTTCACATACACAATAGAAATAATATGACATATACCAAAGCAAAGACATGTTTTGGACTCACTGATCATAAAGATTGTAGGACCATTCAATTTTTGGAAGTAAAATAGGTCCTACAATGACACAATTCACTTTTTAACTCCTCTAGATTTTATTAGATTTTTTTATTACTCAGAAAAATATAAATTCCAGCTTAGTCCAGATATATGCAATTTTGTATATAGTTTGAATTTCAGCCAATTACATTCACCCTCCCCTCCAAACGCAACAAAAGAAATCAATTTTGTATAGGGAAAGCTTGAAAACTAAAAACAATTACAAATGTGTATTCATCAATATACGTATGTAAAGATAAGATTTCTATAAAGAAATAAGAGGAACAATGAAAATTACAAATAGCATAAGAACATTTTACATTGCCCAAAAGATGAACAACTAAATAATTTCCACAAGTAGACTAAACCTGAGAATCAAGCTGCTTTGTTGGAATTGCTGCATCTTCCAACTTTCTCTTCTTCAGCAAACCGCCATTGCTTTCAATATCCAACTCTCCAGAAACTTGCCATATTTTGATTGAGCAGTCCCAAGAACCTGAGC
This sequence comes from Cryptomeria japonica, assembly GCF_030272615.1. Taxonomy (NCBI): domain Eukaryota; kingdom Viridiplantae; phylum Streptophyta; class Pinopsida; order Cupressales; family Cupressaceae; genus Cryptomeria; species Cryptomeria japonica. Next base: position 660,312,378 of record NC_081406.1, on the reverse strand, counting down.
AAATCTAAGGTAATAAAAGCAAGCAAACATCTGAATCTGTGGATGTCATGGTTCTTAATGAACCACAAAATTATTTATGCACAACATTGAAGGAGGCTCAAGCATCTATGTCAAGGTAAGTGTACAAAAAGTTACCAAATTCCCATTTGGGCTCGCTGAAACAGTCTGAACAGAGTTAGTATGACCTCTCAACAATTTGCAAGGCCTGACCATTTTCACATCTGTTGTGTGCTCGTTGGGGATGAACTGTTATGATGTTTAGCAATATGTCAAAACAAAGCCACAGCCTTTAAAAGAAGACAAGCTACAAGAGGTAACAATAAAAAGGCACAATTTACAAGCACACCTGCCAGAGTCGTAGAGTCCGATCCTTTGAGGCAGTAGCTAGGTTTAGAGAGTTCAGATTATAATCTGATTCAAAATGCAAAAGGGCATCGAAAGAATCATAAATATATTAGTACTTCAACTAGACTATCTTAATTCTAAGCATTCCATAACATCTTCAACAGGTTACACATTTTTCATATAATACCCCCACAATTAAAATGAATCTTTCAATCATTTGATTATAAAATTATTTTTCTTATATTTTCCTACAGCATTTGTCCCTCACTTCTGTGTTGTAAAGTGAGAAAACCTATGAAAAACTGCACTGAGAATACTGGAGAAAATAGCACTAAAGAAGTCTTCTTAATAAACTAATACGTCATTCCCACACATACAGCACTAGTGCTTCAGAGCAACATTTATAGCAAAAAAAAACTAGCCCAAGATCTTTTAGTTGATATGCACGCCAATATCATATAGCAACTACTAAAGCAGTGTTCCTAGCAAAGCCAAACTATCCCAGGATTATTAAATTGACATATGTACCCAGTAGATTTCCACAATCCATGATAATGTCTGTATGTTGCTTCTCGATTTGATCCCAGGACTTTAAAATTGACATATGTGCCTAGTAGATTTCCACAATCCATGATAATGTCTGTATGTTGCTTCTAGATTTGATCAAATCCACATATGTGCCAATACCATATTCCAACCAGGTTTATTAAATTGCATAGGTAATACTCGGAGGTATGTTCTATATTGTTTTATCTTCTCTTGTTACCAACTACAGAATTCCATCTTCTTCTGTCAAGTGTATCTCATTCAAGGAAAGACATTTACTCTCATTTCCCCTTTAAACTAGAAATTCTGAAAGAAAGTTTATGCCCATTACCCAAAGTTTACTCTCAAATTTAGGAGAGTGGGCAACTGTATTTTACAAGAATGTGAGTTCCAGGATTAACCAATTTTTCAAGTTATCACATTTTGTTGCACAGTGATAGCCCAAGAAATCCTAACTAGGACTCTAACTAGGAGTACCATTTGTTATTATAGCTGAAACCAACCCTTCCTCAGTCATACATCTCCACGGACATTTGAAAAGTTTCAAGTAACCAACAATATTTTGGACATTACTGTATTGTTAGGAATTACAAATACAAAACAGATCCTGAAAATATCACCCATTGCTACATTCAATATCTATATCATCTATTTTGGATGAAAGATTGAAATAAAAGATTATTACAAAAACTCTTCAGAGTTACAAAGGAGATGAAAGTACCAAGAAAGGAGCTGTCCTTGATATTAAGGAGACTTACATATGTCTGACAAAAAAGAGAGAATAACTATGTATAAAGAAGAGAAAAGATAAAGAGATTGAGTATTCTGAAAAAGTATAGGTGGATAGCCCTTGTCGTGTTGTTCAACAGGGATAATGGTATCATAATCTTGTTGAATCCAACCTTCCCTAGCAGCTACTGGCCAGGAAGATGATGGAGCATAGGTGGCCTGGGATAGTCTGGAACACAGAAGATGTCTATAGAATTTCCTGCAAAGTGAGCTGCAATTTGCTGGCTGTTCCACTGCATGACTTCAGACAACAGAAAATGCTTGCAATACTTAGTATATCATCAACCATTTCAGTATGGCTTAGATGATTGATAAAATTATGGAATAGCAAAACGAGTTATTCAATCTGTTTGGTAAGGTAATATGAAGCAAAAGTTGATGGGATTTCTGTTCTAGATCCTAAGAAACCAAAAGAAAGGCTAGATTTTGAAGAGACGGTTTTTTATGCTTTGATCACCACGGCAGCCAAGAGCCCCTGTGGGTAGTCATTGATGTTGGCCATGGTTATATACAAGAAAGACTCTTTGTTTTTGGAATGTCATGTACTTACTCTGGAAGAGAGCAATTGGGTTAGAGGATTAAGGGAAGACAATCTAGGTTACACACCTCATTGTGGGCCAATGGGAGAATGGGGGTGACTTTAATTGCAACAAAATGTTGCAGACAGAAGCATGCAAAAGGGGGGGCTACTGCTCTGATAACACCATGAATGAAAAAGGTCTACTGACCCTAGGTCAGCCAGACTTGTTTTATAAACACAGAAAGAAATTGCAGGCCTGATCTATTCTCCAACAATCCCTCATTAAAACAAAAGATCAAATAAAACTCCATGAATGAAAACGGGCTACTGGGATCTATAGCTCTACACACAGCTCTGTATTCATTCCTGGCAATTATCTGTTAGCAAATAATTCTACACACAGCCCCAACATATCAAAGCTTTTCACTACTGCTCTGATAACACGATGAATGAAAAAGGTCTACTGAGCCTCAGCCAGACTTGTTTTATAACCACAGAAAGAAATTGCAGGCCTGATCGGATCTATTATCCATCAATCCCTCATTAAAACAAAAGATCAAAGAAAACTACAAAAGTGTTGGTGTAAATAATTATTCATCATGGATATTATTACACTTACTTAAGTTTACTTAGGATAATGCATCTCATAGTAGTTTGGATATGAGACACTTGGGTGTTTGTGCCTCATTGGGATAGTGTGTGTAGGAGAAATTCCACCTCTTATGGTGTTGATCTTGTTATTACACTATCATATCCACTTATTGTGGAGTGATAATTCCACCTTCGGTGGGTGATCCACCTCATGTGGAATATTATATTATTTCTCCTACCTACCCACACCTATTTCCTACCTACCCTTGTTTCTCATTGAGCCACTTGTCATATTTGTGTGCTCATACATCCATATGGCCTTGCCTATATAAGCAGGCCTCTATTCCTTGTATTGGTTAATCCAGTTGATCATTTTTATATTGATGAGAATACAGTTTGTTCTTGTCATTCTATTGTCTCTTTTATGCTTTTCATTGTGCCCTTGATCTTGGCAAAATCCAACATGGTATCAGAGCCATTGGGGCTTCGTTGATCAGTTTTTGGAGACATCGTGGAAGGCTTCTATTTTCGGATTTGGGGATCTTCATTTTTTGGAGGCATCTTACAGCGATTTGGACGTCACCGTTGAATCCGGGAGGCCATTTCCATAAATTTTGACTATAAAGTCGACCTATTTTGGTGAGGAAAAATTTTTTCCCCAATTTTGCTATATTGTACGGATTTTCGAATTTTATATATATTTTTCAAAAAAAAAAAAAAATTTCATTTTTTCAGAAAATTGTTTTTTGAAAAATCAAAAAAAAATTAAAAAAATTGAAAAATTGAAAAGATCAAAAAAAAAATTCGAAAAAGAAATAAAAAAAAAATATAGTTGTTTGGGGGTCCGCAGACCCCCGTACCACCGCGTGACCTGTAGGTTGCAGGTTCCTTGCAGACAACGTACCTGGTCCCACGCGCCGACCGTACCTGTCTGCGCGTTGATGCTGTCCGGACTTCGGCCCCTCGTCCACTCCGCCAGCGTCTCTCCCGGCTGCGCCTCCCGTGCAGCACAGATCCGCGCCGCGTCCGCACCCTGCAACCCCCGCTTCGACAGTGCTACCCCGGCGGCTCCCCCGTCCGCCACCACCCGAGCGGCACCCAGCTCCGCCTCCTCCCCGGACTCCGGCGCCTCGTCCACGGGCACCACCGCGTCACCTCCGCTTCCTCCGGCAACAGCGCGGCCGCCGGTCTCAGATCTCCGGCAAAGACCTCTCCGGCAGGCCCAGCCAACCAGAGACAGCCACGTGGCCTGGAACAGGTGACCGTGCAGAGCCAGCTCGTCCGCCACGCGTCTGCCACGTCACCCGGACACGCAGGCATCCGTACCTCGACACGCGACCATTCCGTACGGTGCCACGTCAACAGTACGGATTGTACAGTCATCAGGCCACATAATCTGTCCGTACAGTACGGACATCCAGTCAGCAGAGAGGCGAAGTTTTCATGACGGTCATACGGCCGTCAAATTTAACACAGTGTTTTGCTGACGTCAGCGCCACATCAGCATTTTTTGAAAATTTTTAAACCCCTCTCCATTGGGCTTTTCAGTTTTGCAATCCAACTTTGGAAGGCCATATCTTGCTCATTTTTGCTCCTTTTTTGGTGCAATTTTTTTTGAAATGGGCTAAAATTTCGTGATCTTCGCAGTGGTGTGGTTATTTTCTGATTTTGATGCACAGGTTTTTCGGAATTTTCGGATTCTCTCAGCTGTACCTGTCCAATCCTCAATTCTGCAACTTCAAAGGCCTCGTTTGAGCTCATACGACCTCCTTTTCAGGTGCCATTTTTTTTGAAAGTGCTTATTTTTTCGTCTACTTTCAGAATCTATGATCAGATTTCAGAGATTTTGAGTGAAAATTGTACTTTCAGATATTGGTCTTATTTGACCTATTAGGTACTTGTAAATTGCTTGGATCTTAGTTAGATCTCTTGCATTATCAGTTTGAGTCTCTTTTGGGCTTCTTGAGGCAGTTGTAAAATTGTAAATCAGAAGTCCACTTTGCCATTTCTTGCAAGTGGCCCATTGTATACGCACTACTTATAAAGTGCCAAAATCATCACATTGGGGGGGGGTTCTTTGATTGAGTGAATTTGGGGGGGTGTCTTGTGTGATTGTGCCTCTTTTGTGCTCTTTCCATTCTTGTTACAATGAGTCCTAATAAGTTTCCACCATTAACTCCACATAATTATGCATCATGGAAAATTAAAGTATGGAGTAAACTAATGGAAAAGGGTCTCACACACTACATAGATGGAACAATAACAGCACCACCTGATCCTAAGGCTGATCCAAATGCTCAATTAGAATGGCTCACTAAGAATTGCATGGCTCTTGGAACCTTACGCAAGTATGTATCAGATGACCTCATTTTCCACATTGAGAAGTGTAAAACAATTAAAGAGGCTTGGGATATGTTTCAGAAATTGTATGGACAAGTTGATGAAATCAGAGGCTATCAGATTGATAATGAGCTCACCAACTTAGATCCCAAGAATTTTGATACAATCCAAGATTATGTAACCAAAGCAAATGAGCTAAGAGCAAAGCTAAAGGATTGTGGAATAGACAAAAAGGATGCTCAGTTGATATTCAACTTGTTGGACAAGCTTGCACCAGAGTATGCAGCATTTGTATCTAGCTTCCAAACTCATTGTTTGACAGTGGGGAGTTCTTATGTTATGCCCTCTTTTGAAGCTTTCACAGAAATGTTGATATTGGAACAATCTAAGTTGTTGAACATGGGGTTTCTCAAGTCTTCAAAGTCCAAGGCTTTGGTAGCAAATCAAGGAAATCAAGGAAGTCAAGGCAAAAATTCCAACAAGAAGAAGAAGCAATCTAAGTCTCAACCACAACAAGAAAAGGGACAATCATCCTCTCCATCACAAGGCAATCCACAATCCTCTTCCAAGAAGGGGACACCACCTAAGAAGGATAAACCAACTTGTGCATATTGCAAAAAGTATGGTCATGATGAGCATCGATGCCACGCAAAGCAAGTTGATGAGTTAACCAATCTTCTCAAGAAAAACAACATCAACTTGCCATCCGCCTACACAAAGAAGGATTCATCTTCTTCTTCTTCCTCACAGTCTAAAGGAAAAGGGCAAGCATTTGTGGCTAAAACAGGTTCTTCACAGCAATGGATACTTGACTCTGGTGCCTCATATCACATGGGTTCTACAAAGGAGCAGTTTTCTACATTAGAGCCATCTAAGGTACCTCACATTTACATAGGTGATGATACACAAGTAGAGGTTGAAGGGAAAGGTTCAGTCGACATGGATGATGGAACATTTGAGAATGTTCTCTATGTTCCTAACTTGTCTACCAATCTTCTCTCCATCTACCAAATCACTCACTATGGGAATGGGAAAAAGGTTGAGTTTACACCAGATTCAGTTGTGGTAAAGGAACTTGATGATGATGCCTTGGTAGCAGTGGGACAAGTCAATGACAACTCAAGGCTTTATTCATTTTCCCACTTTGTGCCACGTTCACCTTCTAGGGCCTTGCTTACTCATTCAAATTCAGAAAGTAAGCTATGGCATGAGCGGTTTGGTCACCTCAACTACCGCTATCTTCAGCAGCTCAGCATTAAAGACATGGTCACAGGTCTTCCTCGAATCAGCTTTTCAGAGGGTGTATGTTCAGGTTGTTCCATGGGCAAGCATCCCGAAGAGAAATTTGATAAAGAGAAAACTTGGAGAGCTTTGGAAGTTCTTCAACTTGTTCACAGTGATGTAGCAGGTCCATTTCCAGCACCTTCATTTAGTAAGGCCCGCTATGTTCTTACCTTCATTGATGACTACTCCCGCTTCACTTGGGTCTACTTTCTCATTCATAAGAGTGAAGTATTTGACAGATTTCAGGACTTCAAGGCTCGTGTGGAAAAGCAATCAGGGAAAGTGATCAAGATTCTTCGTACAGATAATGGCAGGGAATATGTGAACAAGAGACTTGAGGCCTTTTGTACATTTGAGGGGATTGATCTTCAGCATTCTGTTGCATACACTCCACAGCAGAATGGGGTTGCAGAACGCAAGAATCGAACTCTCAAAGAAATGGCTAGCTGTATGATCCATGCACGTTCTCTTGATCCCGCCTTTTGGGCAGAGGCTATCAGTTGTGCCACACGCATCCAGAATCGGGTTCCTCACAAAGCTTTACAAGGTATTACTCCTTTTGAAGCTTGGGTTGGTAGGAAACCGATTGTGAGACATTTCAGAGTCTTTGGGTGTCCAGCATGGGCTCGCATACCTCCACAGAAACGCAAGGCATTGGAACCACAGAGTCGGCCTTGCATATTTGTTGGATATCCTGAGGGTGTTAAGGCATACAGATTGATGGATCCAGAGACACATGAGGTATTCATTGAGAGGAGTGTTCACTTTGAGGAAAGCTCTCCTAGCTTAGCCTCTCTACCTCCTCCACCTTCCTCCATTGTGGATAGTGATGTTAGTGATTCAGATGATGAGACTCCCTCAACTCCGACTCGCAGGGTTACACCTCCGCAGGGTCCATTTGTAGTTGAGGTGCCTCATTCTCCACCTCCACCTAGACCTCGTTGGGCTCGACAGACACTTGAGTCCGCGGGTTCTCTTGTTGGGGATCCTTTGGATACACGGAGAACTCGATCACAACATCAGGATCATCCACATGCATTTATTGCTACCGCTTCCGATCCACAGACATTCAGGGAAGCATCAGGGGTTCCTGAGTGGGACCAAGCTATGGAGGAAGAGTATAGTTCCTTGATGAGGAACAACACATGGGATCTAGTCCATCTCCCTAAAGGGAGAAAGATGGTTCGATGTAAGTGGATCTATCGGACCAAGTTTGCAGCGGATGGTAGTGTGGATAAGTATAAAGCTCGGCTTGTTGCCAAAGGTTTCTCGCAGGTTGCAGGTGTTGACTATACTGAGACCTTTGCACCCGTAGCTAAGATGAACTCCATTCGTTTGACACTTGCTATAGCTGCAGCTCATGGTTGGGCTGTACATCAGATGGATGTGAAGAGTGCCTTTCTTCATGGTGATCTTGATGAGGAGATTTATATGGAGCAGCCACAGGGTTTCATCCAGGATACTTCCTTGGTTTGCAGATTAAGGAAATCTATCTATGGCCTTAAGCAGGCCCCCAGGGCTTGGTATGCCAAGATGGATTCCTTTCTTCTCTCTGCAGGTTTCACCAGGTGTCATTCTGATCCGAATGTCTACATTTTGCGACAGGATGACTCTCACTTGATACTTGTGCTCTATGTTGATGACTTGATCATTACAGGGAGTACTTCATCCATCATTAGCAGGGTCAAATCTGCTTTGCATGACAGATTTTCTATGACTGACTTGGGTCTTTTGCACTACTTTCTCGGGATAGAGATTTCACAGTCACCTTCCGGGATCACTCTATCGCAGCCCAAGTATGCTCTTGATCTACTTGCACGCTTTCATATGGCTGATTGCAAGCCTGCCCCGACTCCCTTTCTTTCAGGAGTCAAGCTTGAGGCTCAGTGTTCTTCTCCACTAGTTGATGCCACTTTGTATCGTCAGCTTGTGGGTAGTCTCATCTACTTGACTCATACACGCCCTGATATTTCATTTGCAGTTGGCATGGTTTCCCGCTTCATGCAGGAACCACATGAGCTTCATTGGAAAGCTGCCAAATGCATTCTACATTACATCCAGGGTACACATCACTATGGGATTCACTATGCAGCAGGCACAGGACTTCGCTTGGTTGGTTACACAGACTCCGATTGGGCTGGCGATCTAGTTGATCGTAAGTCTACTTCTGGTTACAGTTTTCACCTTGGTTCGGGCCCCATTTGTTGGCAGAGCAAGAAGCAACATGCTATTGCTCTCTCTTCGACTGAGGCTGAGTATCGAGGCGCTGTTAATGCAGCGACTGAGACCATTTGGCTCCAGCAGATTCTCACAGAGTTTGGATTCCCTACTCCACGGCCGACAGTCCTATATTGTGACAATCAGAGTGCCATTGCCATCTCGAAGAACCCGGTCCAGCACCAGCGGACCAAACACATCGAGATTCATATGCACTATATCCGAGAGCTCATCCAGGAGCAGGTCATTGATTTGCAGTATTGTTCTACAGCAGAGCAGGTTGCTGACATATTCACCAAACCTTTCACCGAGAGTAAGTTCCAGCAGTTGCGAGCTCTCTTGGGGGTGCGGGATGTGTCATTAGGGGGGGTCAGCTGACTTCTCCTTCCTCTCTTATGGGGGGGACTTTTTCCTCTTTGAGGTTTTGTCCTTCTTCCTTGAGATTCTTTTGTACATTCATCTCTCTTTTGGGGGGGAGTTTTTTCCCACTGGGTTTTCTCCCTTTCTCCGTTTGTGAGAGATTGCATTGCATTGTTTTGCTTGCATTTGCATGTTGTACATGGGTACCTATCATGGCCTCGTAGCCGGGACCCATCTTGCATTGCTTAGTTGCTTTGTAGACTTAAGTGCATTCCCCTAAGTTGCACTTAAGGGGGGGTGTTGGTGTAAATAATTATTCGTCATGGATATTATTACACTTACTTAAGTTTACTTAGGATAATGCATCTCATAGTAGTTTGGATATGAGACACTTGGGTGTTTGTGCCTCATTGGGATAGTGTGTGTAGGAGAAATTCCACCTCTTATGGTGTTGATCTTGTTATTACACTATCATATCCACTTATTGTGGAGTGATAATTCCACCTTCGGTGGGTGATCCACCTCATGTGGAATATTATATTATTTCTCCTACCTACCCACACCTATTTCCTACCTACCCTTGTTTCTCATTGAGCCACTTGTCATATTTGTGTGCTCATACATCCATATGGCCTTGCCTATATAAGCAGGCCTCTATTCCTTGTATTGGTTAATCCAGTTGATCATTTTTATATTGATGAGAATACAGTTTGTTCTTGTCATTCTATTGTCTCTTTTATGCTTTTCATTGTGCCCTTGATCTTGGCAAAATCCAACAAAAAGCAATCAAAGAGATCAGACATCAACCATCACTCAACCTTTCATCTTCTACTTCTACGCCTAGGCTAGAAATATTAAAAGGGTAATTACAAAATTATTATAGTCTTTGGATCAGAATTCTAACAGCCCACTGACAATATGCCTAAATTTCCTTACTTCCATGTGTGTAGATGGGTACAAAAAAAAATGTCCCTAATAATGGCATGGTATATCCTTCTGTGAGACACGTGATATATAGTATACTCTTTTACTAGAATTCCTTACTCTGTGTGAAGAATAAATCATTGGGACCATTACTCTACAATGTAAATTAAGTCTAGATTTAAAGTATGAATTTTCTATTGTTATTAATATTATTTAATCAATAAAGATGCCAATTGATTGAGAAATTAAAGAGTACTAGAGGTTAATATTTCCACACTTGGCCCTTGAACATCGGCATGGAAGCATTTGATGTTTCTTTTTCATAGTTGTCATCTACTACAATGTACTAACACTAGAATAAAGGAATAAGCTTGTATCATTTTTATCATTCTATGACAGAAATAAATTAGGTGCAATCATTCATTATCTTGATAATTCTTATCAGTAAAATCCTGTCTATATTATAAAACAAGAAATAAAAAAGGTACAGTAGTCTCATCCAATTGTACAACCTTGCATTTTCACAAAAGCAGCAGAAGTGATAGCATCTCTGTGTCCCTCCAAAACATGCGTACATGATCCATCTGCTTTCCATATCCTAACATGATGTGAAAGAAAATGGTTGTCATCAATATTTTTCTCCATTCATTATGTCCATTTTTACCAAATAGAACTTACTAAAAGCATTTTAATGTGGCAACATAAAGAAATTGGGTTAGCATTAGAAAAGTCATCTAGCAATCACAATAGAGGAGAGTTTTACCTTCCTATGTTATCATACGAGCCACTAAATATGAAGCTGCATAAAAGAAAAACTGTAGTAAGAAACTTGAAATTAAAGTTAAAATGTGGAAAAATCTTCTATAAATACAGAGTACAATAATCTTAACAGCTGAAAAGAGACTCGAAACCATTCAATAAAGCATTCGAAACCATCCCCAAGGTTAGTTAAGATAATTATTAAATAGCCTGTGCTATGTTGATGAAGTTATAATATTAAGGAAGACAAAATGACACTAAATAGTAAATATGCTTTGTCCTGCAGGCATGCATAAATCCAATAACAGAGAAGATGATTAAAGATCAAAAACAATTAAAATCCACTATAATCATCCACTTGATCAAGTATTCACCTCAAACAACATCAAGAAACCTGCTTCCATTTCTAGTAACAATACTTACTTGGTACCAGGTGCAACCTTTTAGCTCAAATCTCTTGAGAATTGTTGGTGTAATTAATTATTCATGTTGGATATTATTACACATTACTTAAGTTTACTTAGGATTTGCATTTCATACTAGTTTGGGTATGAGACACTTGGGTGTTTGTGCCACATTGGGATAGTGTGTGTAGGAGAATTTCCACCCTTTATGGTGTGATCTTGTTATTACTCTATCATATCCACTTTTGTGGAGTGATAATTCCACCTTCGGTGGGTGATCCACCTCATATGGAATATAATATTGTTTTTCCTACCTACCACACCTATTTCCTACCTACCCTTGTTTCTTATTGAGCCACATGTCATGTTTGTGTGCTCACAGATCCATATAGCCTTGCTTATAGAAGCAGGCTCATATTCATTGTATGTAACGATTGATGATCCAATTGATCAGTATTTTCATCTTGATAGAATACAGTTTATTCCTATCATCCATTTTGTTCTTTCTTATTTGTGCTTTCCATTGCCTCTAGATCTTGGAAAATTCTCACATGCGCCTGCGACCGCAGGTTACCTTGCGGGCCTGCACGACCTGCAGGTACGCCTGCGGCCTGCAGGGGGGCCTCACATTTTTTTTTTAAGTTTTTTAATGTTTTTTTTTAATTAAATTTTTTAGTTTTTTTTTTTTAATAAAAAAAAAAATTTAAATAGTTTTTTTTAAATAATAAAAAATAAGTTTTTAAATAATTTTTTTTTTCTTTAATAACTTTTTATTAAAGTTTTTGGGGCATTTTAATAAATTGTTTTTATTAAACTTTTAATTAATTTTTTAAAAACAAAAATATCATAAATAAGCAAAAATGGGAACAAAAATTTTCTTGTCACTTCATACCTGCATGCAGCGCTTCTAACCAGCAGCCAAGGGGGGGCCTATTGCTACTATATTTTTCTTGGCGACATCCCAATCGGAGGCATCTTCATCTGTAGTATTCTACAGGGCTTCTTTGGTGGCATCATCTTCATGTTTCTATATTTGCATCCTCGTGTTGTATGCTCTTGCATGAGCAATGTTGTACTCGCACTATCATAAAGAGCCACACCTCTTTGTATCTTGTCTTTGATGACATATTTGATGTAATCCTCTTGTACACGTAAATTAGTAATATCTTGTGAGACTTGGTGCATGGCTCCAATTGAGACTTAGATTGTACACATTTGTGCATGGCTTCGGTGAGACTTTGATTGTACCAGTAATTCTGCCATTTACGAGTATCCAGATGATGCTCAAAGCAGGTTGTCTCCATGCCTGATCTTCATTTTGTTGCAGCGAGTGATTCATCATCATCGACATTGGTACCTGGTTTTGTCACACTTTGACATTATTGGTGCAGCATTGGCTCTCTTTCTTCCTTATGGGGAGGTATTTTGGTCAACATCTTGGACCATCCTTGCAGGAGATTCGGCATTGAGAGGAGGCTTCATGGTCTCCTCTTCTCTCTTATGGGGGGACAAATTTTGTTCTTCTTATTCATCATTGAGAGCATTGTGTGCTTCCATCATCTCTCTTTTGGGGGGGAGTTTTTTCCCATGTGGTTTTTCCCTCTTTCTTTGTTTGTGAGAGATTGCATTGGTTTGTGTGCATTTGCATTTGTACAATGGTACCTAACATGGCCTCGTAGTCAAGACCCATCTTGCATTGCTTAGTTGTATTGTAAACTTATGTGCATTCCCCTAAGTTGCACTTAAGGGGGGTGTTGGTGTAATTAATTATTCATGTTGGATATTATTACACCTTACTTAAGTTTACTTACGAAATGCATTTCATAGTAGTTTGGGTATGAGACACTTGGGTGTTTGTGCCACATTGGGATAGTGTGTGTAGGAGAATTTCCACCCTTTATGGTGTGATCTTGTTATTACTCTATCATATCCACTTATTGTGGAGTGATAATTCCACCTTCGGTGGGTGATCCACCTCATGTGGAATATTATATTGTTTCTCCTACCTACCACACCTATTTCCTACCTACCCTTGTTTCTTATTGAGCCACATGTCATGTTTGTGTGCTCACATATCCATATAGCCTTGCTTATATAAGAAGGCTCATATTCATTGTATGTAACGATTGATGATCCAATTGATCAGCATTTTCATCTTGATAGAATACAGTTTATTCCTATCATCTATTTTGTTCTCTCTTATTTGTGCTTTCCATTGCCTCTAGATCTTGGCAAATTCTCACAAGAATTGCAAGAAAGGGCCACACTTTTCATTTCTATCACCTCATTAATAATATTATATTCATTCTTATATTTGTTCTAGAATACTGGATGGATAAACATTTCAAACGTGCAATCGATTTACATTGAACTTTAAGGCAGCATACAAGGTTAAGAGGACACAAGATATATTGGATATAAGAAAAGAAAAATAAAAAACCAATCCATGTAAGACTAAGCAAAGATTATAAAAATATTTCTAGATGTGATGCCTCAATTTTGAGCCTTGCATAAACATTGTTATTTTTTTTGATCGGTAAATATTTTTTCATTGTATTAATGCAGAAATTTAAAAATACAAAATTTGCAGTCTTCCACAAAGCATGAACGCAGTAAACATCAACCCCATATCACCCACAGTCATATCTTATGAACTACCCAACCCGACAGCTTATGATATCTAAAAACAAAAAACCAGATCTTTGTTGGTTCTCCAAACCCAAATGTTCCAGAAATAATTAAAGTTTTGGAGCAAAAACTAACAGCTGAAAACATGTAAGAACATATGTAAAACACTGGCCAACAAGCCACTCACTCACTATCTTCCTAGGCCGCCTTCTCTCTTCCCTCCTCAGTGGTCGGCGTTTTCCCCTTTACCTCTTCACCTTTCATCCTTGGGATGCAGTCCAGGCATCCGAAGTCCGGGTCGCCCCTCCAAACTCGCCAGTAGCTGAATGGCCCGTCCTTCGAAGAACATGTCTCTCAGGTCCCTGCCAACTTCCATCCTTGCCACCGCATGCAGAGCATTTAAGACTTCATCCGCTCTGGTTAATTTCACATAGAGCTTCATCACTTCCCAACCCACACGGGCACGTTCTCGGCATTGCTCTTTGATTTCATCTTCCGGTCCACGAACAAAAGGAAGCAATTCTTCCTGGTCATCCCCTTCCTTAATACGGATGCCAACTCGAGGTACCACCCATTCCAAGATTGAATCGAGGTTTATCAAAAAATCCCCATTGATCAATTTGGTCAATGTTAGTTTTACCTTCTCCACCTCCGGCTCAAACTCACAGGCCCACGCTAGAAGCAATGAGTACACCTCCATGTTAGTTCGATATCGATGGCAGACATAAGCTACCTCCTCAGCTAGCATGAGACGAGTCGCCGCCCATAGCTTCTCCGCTTTAAACCAAAAGAGTCCCTGCATCCGCTTTTTCGATACCTTGCCCAAAAAAGGCACTAGCTTCTTGTCCGTTCGCAGAGTGAAATTAGCTTCCATAGTCACCTGCAATTTTGAAACAACAATTCCTACAATGCAATGTCAACAATGCTACAAATTACAATTGATTCTACTTCAAACAAACCCTGGCACGCAGCTCGAAGAGTAATGAATTCTCCTCCGTCATATAGGCTGGATAATGAGTGCCAAAGATAAGGCAATAATGCCGTGAGATCATATGCAGGATTTACTGCCATCCTCCACCCGCTTCGTGCGTGCGACCTGCCACAGAGAACTCCTTTCTTCAAAGAGCAGGCGCCAGCTTGGCATATGTACTTGCCATATTTTGCTCTCGATTTCATGTTGAAGACTGCAAATTTCTAAAAGGCTGCAATTAATTCCATTTCTACACGCGACCATCACCTTTCCACCATTTGGCCGCACAACTATCCAATTCGCTTCCAATGTTAGATAGCAAGTCCGCCACAGCATTTGCTCCCCTCTTAATGTGCGAGACACAAAACTCCACAAATGTGTTGAGCTTCTCTCGGATCATAGCCACCCAACGGTTTATCTTCCAGCATGGCATGTTGCCTTTAGCTATTGCATTAATAACTATCTGAGAGCCCCCTTCTAGGTGCAACCGTTGGACTTTCATATTTAAGGCTAGTTTTGTTGCTAGAAAGGCCGCCTGGACCTCTGCTTCATTATCCTTGCATAAACATATTAATGTGCTATAAATTATGCATTTACTGACAGTTATATGATTTGGCAAACGTTCATGAATTGATCAGTAATGAGACTACATTTGCTACATGACCTGAAAAACTTATAATGCAGTCTATGAGTTCTTTTTCATAAATCTTAAACTTGAGCTCAGTAATCTATGAATTTAAACTAATTTTGGATTGCAGGACCAGCTTCGCTAACCATCCACTCTCAACAAGGTGAATCAGGTTGAATAAGAAACCTTTACAGTAATCTTATTGATTTAAATGGCATCAATCAAAGAACAACCATTCATGAACTTACTCTTTATAGGAAAGCAAGAGCCAGTGGATAGCAATTTAGTAGAAGACTAACAAGGATTTTGTTTAACTTTAGATAATAATAATAATGATGCAAGCCTTTATACTTGAACATTGTGCAATATCCACACACATTCAATTCAACTGCAGAATTTATTGGCATTTGTTAACCAGGTATTGGCGCCTTTTGTAATGTCCCCACTTTGAAATAGAATTTAATAATAAATAATAATAATAAAATTAAAATATTCAAAATTAAATTATAATATAAAGAATATAATTAAATATAATTAATTAAAATTTAATTAAGTTAATGAATGGTTAAAAGACGTGGAAGGAAAAGTTGTGACTCCCTCAACAATAAGATATAAAAGGGAGAAGAGAACCTCATTTGGGAGGGGGATAACTTGGAAATCAGAAGTGTAGATCTGATTTAAATAAGAAGTGCAGGTCTGATTGTGAAAGGTTGTGTCCCTTTCAAAGGGCAGAAATAATGAAGAGTTGCACACTTTCAAAGGGTGTTAATGGTGAAAGGGTGTCTCTTGCCAAAGGGCATACATGATGAAGAGGTATGACCTCTCCCTCACATTGAGAGATAGAAAGAAAAAGGAATCAAAGCATCCAGTAACATCACCATGGATCAGATCAGATCAGAACTGTTATTAAGTTACAGGCAGTAACATCCTTGTTCTTGGTGGTATGCATGGGATGTGTTTAATAAGTATGCTTAATATATGAAGCCCAATAATGTTCTTACGCGGAATTGATAGTAATATTAATATGGACTGCAATATATTCATAATACATCAGAAATATTTATACTTATAGTCTAAGACTCTAAATCATGTTATTATTGTCCGTATTTAAGAAGATGGGAATGAGATGTTCCAAAGAGGGGCAATCTAAATCCAAGCAATAGGTTAAGTCCCAAGATAGGGTGGAGATCAGTGACCCGTAAGCCTTGAGCGTATAGACCAAAGATAGGTTAGGGCTTGGATCTATAGACTTTGAGGGAACCTATTGTAGTTGGTCTCTAAGCGCTTTGGTAACATATGTAAACCCTTCTCCCTTAAAAGTGAAGTAGTAGCAAGGTCTGATATCTATATTAAGAACTATGAATAATGAAATTAATCATCTAATGAGGAAAATAGATAAGCACTTGATAATAACTAATTGAAGAATATCAATAAATTTTAATATATTGAAATAGACCAGATAGGGGACATTACACCTTTATGTGTCCTGATTTGCAAGGATCATTGGAGACCTCAAGTGAATCAGTGCCTTTCTGTTTGAATGAGTCTATGAATATCCAAGTTACCAAATCAGCAGATAAACACTGTGTTTCCAAGCACGATTCATCCCAGAATCGATTTAGAATTGAATCAATTGTGGAATCAGTCAGGGCTCAATTTTTTTGGTTTGGAATGGTGTGGAATCGTTGACATGAACACCTGGGTGATTCCAAGTCAGATGTAGTGTTTTCAAGACATTTGCATGATGATTCCATCAGCAGGAATAAATATTAGATGATATGACTTTTTGACTATTTGAAACCCTAAACAACCGTCATTTCATGCATTCCATGTGTTGGACGAGTTGTAGGAACAACAAAGGAGCTACAAATGACATAGGAGCCACACCAACAAGAAACGAACTAGCATCTACTCTGCTTGAATGTCTCAGTAAAACAAATTTACCCTGTTGCTTGTTAGTATCCATTTTAGTACCCCTACAAAACATTGCCTGCAATCAAAACTATAGTCAATAATCATGTCATTCTTGTCATGTTTTGAATATCAGCTAAGTTTTCCTTCCTATCAAATCTCAAAGGGCATCGGGTATTATTCTATTTTGTCAACTAACTATATTCACAAATTGGTCATGTATAAGAAATGCCTGACGAAGGAGATCAAATTTTCAATAGTTTAGTAAGTCCAGCATAGAAAGAGGAGATAAACTGCCAAGGTTTGCATTTAAATGAAGAATGGTGGCAAAGTAGCATAGGAAGTACGCCAATAGTTAAAGCGTACAAGTATTACAGGTGGCATAACCAGTTAAAAAAGTAAAACAAAGTGACTGTTGCAACTTTCAATTGCCAATGCCAATACAAAAAGGCAACTCGCATGGCTAAAGCAATGTAAATCTGTGCAAACCACTTAAGGAAACAAGAAACCAAACATTACTGCCAATTTAAAGTGGCAGAGCCAGCAGAAAGTTGCAATTCAAGTGGAAAGTTGTGAAGGAACTTAGAAAAGTGCAATCAGCAAAGAAGAATTTAAATCTGTGTAACCTGGGGATGCGTACCCGGCCCAAAACCAGTCGTCCCAGACAGGAAATGTCCAGTGGATGCAAAAACGCCTCAGAAACATCCCCAGTTGTCCCCAATTTTGCAAAAAAAAAAAAGGGGACGTTTCCAGGACGTTTGGGAAACTCCCAGAAACATCCCCGGACGGCTAGGCATCCCCTGACTGTCCCAGGGATGCCTAGCTTTCCACCACAACAAGGCAGGGAAAAAGTCAAGTTTTTCTTTTTAAAAAAGGGCTTCAAAAAATTATTAAAAAAAACTCATTTGTGTCCACATAGCAAAGCTTGAACAGCAGAAAGAAGAGGAGCACAGTTGAAGGAAAACCAAGTGAAACGAGGAAAGAAGGGTGAGCAAAGGATAAAAGAAAACTAGATCTCCATCATTTGAGAAAAGTTTTTTTTTGTTTGTTTGTTTGTTTTTGCAAGTTCTTTTGCATTTTTTATTTTTTTTTATCAAAATTTCAAACACCTGAGGGTTTTTTTGTTTGTGTTCTATGATTTCATTTGCAGCTATCATTTACATTTCAATTCAAAAAAAAAAGCAATGAGCTCTAACAGTAGTGAGAGTGAAGAGATTGGAATTGAACAAATATTTCATGGCAATTCTTCAAAAGGTGTGGGTGTTTCAGAAACACAAGGCGCAGAAAATCCATTCAAATGCCCTTCTAAAGCTTTGAAAAAATATGCTAAGGGCCCCTTCAACCCAAAAAAAACCACTTTTACAATATGCAACAGCCATAAACACCAAGAAAAATAATTCAGGGGAGAGTACAGTATGTGTCACATTTGCAAAGAGGAATATAGGGACAGCTACACAAGAGTTTACCCCCATCTCGCAGGCATATCTCATCAAAACCATCACATTTGTTGAGAAGGTCAAGGTGACTAAGTTGCACATGGAAGGTGAAGCCAAAAGAACAGGAATGTCAATGGAGTTATTACAGCCATTGTATAGTGCTAGAGCTAGTCCTAGTGCTAGTGCTACTGCTACTGCTACTCAATCTATGCTTGAGCCTGAGAATCATAGAGGAAAGGAAAGGTCCAGTGGTGTTGCAAAGTTCAAACATGTTTAACATGCAATTACGAGATGTAGCTGATACTTCTATTGCCAAATTTTTCTATGATAATGGCATACCATTTCATGTGGCACAATCTCAATATTTTAAACAAATGTTCAAAGATGCATTTGCAGTTGGTCCTTCATATATTCCCCCTCAAAATCAATAAGGTATGCACCTCCCTCCTTCATAAGGAGTATTCTAAGGTGAGTATAATGATGGAGGAGATGAGACAAGTTTGGATAAGGGACGGAAGCTCTATCATTATGGATGGGTGGACAGATATTAGGCATCGACCACTCATCAATGTAAGCAAGCTCTTATTTTCTTAGAGCCATTGATTGTTCAGGGAAAAGGAAGGATTCAGCCTTCCAATTTCAGATTTTGAAGGATGCCATAAAGGAGATTGGACCCTCCAATGTTGTAAAAGTAGTGATTATTCGGCCTGTGTATGCAAGTTAGCTGGCTTAATGGTAGAGGGTGCTTACAAGCACATTTTTTGGGCCCCATGTTATTTCCATGTGTTGAACAACGCATTGAAAGACATTGGAAAAATAAATTGGGTGAAGGAGGTGGTGTCAAAAGCTAATGCCATTCAGATGTTTATTTGCAATCTTCACACATCACTAGATTTGTTTAGGACTTTTTTGAAGAAGGAATTCCTCAAGCCTGTGGATACCAGATATGCCAGCTACTTTATTTTGTTGGAGAGGATGATTGAGCTACAAGAGCCACTACAATCAATGGTGGTCAATTCAAAGTAGGGTAGATGGTCGAAGGAAACTACAGCTGAAGAAAATGATGTCAAACAAAATCCCTCCATGATGATTGGTGGTCCATAATGAAGTAAGATATTTATTTTTTATTATTTTAAGCAATGCTAATTTTTCGTATTAAATTTCTGATTTTATTGTTAACTAATATATTGCTCATTTTAGTATTAAATTTTTTATTTTGATTCTAACTTTATAAGTTATAAATTTACTAGATTATTTTCATCCTTTGCAGATATATTTGCTCCATTGTCTCACATGTTGTGTGGGTCATAAGATATGCAGATACAAACTCTCCTAGCCTTGGAGAGATTTATGAAACATCTGATAGCATGCTTGTGCAGATGAGGCATGCAATTTGCAGCGACCCTACTTTGCCATTTTAAATTAGACCCACTGTGACACGAAGGTGGGACACTATGAACACCCCACTTCATATGGCTTCCTACTCTCTAAATCCCAGATGGTATGCAGCTATACCTGGGAAAGTGCCTCCATCTAATGATGAAGAGGTGAAAGAAGGCTCAATGAGGGCCCTTGCAAAAATGCACATTGAGGAGTCTAGCAGTCTTAGATCACAGTGGCTAGACTTTGTGAGTCTCTGTGGCCCAACATTCAGTAGAGCAGAGACGAGGGTGGACAGAGCTACATTAGCTCAATCCAACCCCATTGGATGGAGGGCATTGCATGACAATAATACACCAGAGTTGAGGATGCTTGCCACTCGTCTTCTTTCACAAGTTGCTAGTTCCTTTGTTGCCGAGAGTAATTGGTCTACATATAGTTTCATCCAAAATTCAAAAACTCGGACTCGCCACGGACTCGGCAAACCAAAAATTTGGACTCGGACTCAGACTCGTGAAAGACTCGGCAAGGACTCGGCAAAAAAAAAAACCGTAGTTTTACAAAAAAACATAAAGAAATTAATGCATTTAGAGACAGCCATAATTGAAAAATTACACATGTCACATACTCATAGTTTCAAACTTTCGACTCTAAAATGTATAATACCAAGATTTCTTCAATGCTAATTATGCTGTTATATGGAGCCTAATCAGACTCAGAGGTTAAATTTTCCCTACTTCCATCGGCGCAATTTCCCCCTATATTTTTCGACGGGGGTTTGGGGGCAGCGCCCCCAAGTTGGGGTCAAGTTGGGGTCAGGCCAAAAATACTTTTATTATTTTATAAAGAGTCGGGTGTTATTTTTTTATTTTTTTTCACTCCCTCAGTTATGCCAAATGAAGGCAAAAAAAATTTTAAAAACTCAATTTTAAAGCTTGCATGACTTTTTTCTGGGTCGCGCGAGTCCATCTGAAAGACTCGCGAGTCCGTGCAAAAGACTCGCGCGAGTCCGTGCAAAAGACGTGCGAGTCTTTCAGATGGACTCGCCAAGACTCGCCTCGCGAGTCCTTGGTGAGTCGACTCGTGGCTCCCAAAGACTCGCCTCGCGAGTCCTTGGCGAGTCGACTCGTGGCTCCCAAGGACTCGCGAGTCCATGGCGAGTCCACGTTTTTTTAAACTATGTCGTCCAATCAAGCAACAAGAATATGCTTACCTCTAGACGATCGGTGAAACTAATGGTTGTGCATAGTGCATTGCGGCTTCAAGATCGGCACACACTTGAGTATCTTCAAACTCCAGCTGCACGTTGGGATGTTCATCCCGAAGATAGTGCACGGGTTGATGAGGATGAGACGTGTGGATGCACTGGTTGGGGTTCCATTGGATGAGACAGCCTCTCATAGTGACAAAGATTCAAACTCCAATTTTGATGTAGTGTTAGGGGAGGCTGATTAGGGACAGTTGCATATTTAATATTTCTATATATTTTCAATTCATTTTATGGTTGAACTCGAAACTTGAAACTTGCAGCCTTCGGGCATTTTGAAGTAATTTTATATAAAATATCATGGACTCGTGTTATTGTTTATTGTTTTGTCATTGTGTAATGTCTCTTCTAAGAGTATTGACTAGTAAGAGACAATTACTTTGAATCCTTAAACTTACTATAGATTATAATATCAGATTTAGATTATGAATTATATAATCAAATGTCTGGACTCTGAATACCAATATATAGAGATATTGACACTTTCAATGTCACTTGCTCTTTCTATTATAATCAATGCTAAGTGAATAATATGTCTTTAAACTTTCCCTTTCGCCAACAGTGATGAGGGATGGTTGATTGGATAGAAGCTGTCTCTAATCTGATCTTTGAAGAGCAGTTGTAGTTAGTAGCCATTATTAAAGTCATGTAACAAACCTTTGTAACTATTGTCTACTTTTAGACTATAACTACTTTCTACTTGTAGCACGTGTAATAATATACTGTGGTGTTCTCAACTTGAGAAGTTGTGCCAATTCTTTTCAATCTCATTTTTTTGGTTTTACCAACATTGGTATCAAAGCCAAATTCTGTTGAGGAAATACACTAAGTTTGGTACAGCACAAATCATACGGAATTCCTTTCAATCTCATTTCTAAGATTGTGAGCAACAAAACATTAGAATATACCACAAGTTGTAGAGTTGTGGTCAGGTCACATAACCTACAATTGCAGCTAGGATTTCTTTACTCGCCAAAATACCAAATTGTGAGGCTAGAAATTAAGGAAATTGTGAGTCACACGAATTTTAAAACAAATGTTGCAATTGCACCAAGGTCATCAAAGATTTTCAACCAAAAACATCACAAATCTACTAGTTGCAAGCTCCAAAAAGCACAATCACCAGCTATGAATATTCTTTTTAGTCACAGAAACCCACATGGGCAAATTCATATCAAAAATCAAATGTTTAAGCTAATCACAAATAGCTAGTGAATCTAGTTATAGCCCCATTGAGCATTTTTCTAGTCAAAGATATTTCTTGTCTTGTTTTGAAACCATAGCCATGATTACCTACATTTATTTGTCATTAGGTATTTATCCGCATTCAATTTGTCTTCTGAAAAGTGTCAAATTTGAAAAGGGGATTTACAAATATTTCAAGCAAATTTTAGTTTTCGAGGAGAAGATAGGTATTTTTTTAAAACTTTCAAGAAAATTTTATTTTTGGGGCTTCTAAGCAAAATAACAAATATTCAAAATCTAGTATTGTTGGAGATATAGAGACTCGCAAAGAAAAATTATAATATATTGAGTATACTCGCAAAACTCGCCTAATACTCACTAGTTAGAAAGCCTGGCAAGTTACTCGCCAATATGTTTTTCAGTAACTCAACGATTTTATCTACAAAACTCCAATTTTTTTGCAAAAAACTTGCCCAAATAAATATAAATTTAGTTTTTACCTGCAGTTAAAAAAAATCATTATTTTTAAAAATTTTGGGCATGCAACTAACAATTTAGGGAATGCAACTACTGATTTAGAGTGTGCAATCTGCGAAACGATTCGGGATGTGAATCTACAGGTTTTCATCAATATTTTTTTCTAAATTTATGGCATGCATTTAGTGACACCATTTATAATTTTTTTGGCTCTAAATCAAAAAAAAATTTGGCTCTAAATCAAAAAAATGATATTTTTTTGAGCAAGTTCAAAACACCTACAAACTATGAAATTGCTATGGATGATGCACCTATTGAGGATATTACAGCTATACCATCCACTTCCACAATACCCACACAGTGACAATAGACTTTTTTGACCTTAAGTCATAGATGAAATTTATAATTTATAAAGTATGTTGTTACTGAAACTTTAAGTTCATATGCATTTAGAGGTTGAACTCTAATTTTGATTTGTATATGATGGAAATCAGTAATATGTGTTTTTGAAGAATATTTATTAAACTTTATGTATTTTCAAATGTTCAATAAATTTGCCAAGTTATTGCCTTGTTTTTCCCTGATTTGTTACCGAGTCCTTAGTTTTTAAAAAATTTGGGACTACCTATTAATTGTTCGGTCCAAGTTTTTCAACTATGACATAGTCACGAATATTAGCTATCACTGAGTACCAAGAATGTGATTGAATCTTGTAAAGCACAAAAAAAACCATGCTAATCACCGAGGTGACTTTGATAGACATTATAGGTAAGCACTGCTAATTCTCAAGTTGTCAATATCAAATGATTTAATTGCTTAAGTTTGAAGAGCTAACATTGCACATATCCTGCAGGATAGGTTAGAAAGTAAATATCAAGTTCCACGAAAAGGTTAGAGAATGCATTTCAAAAATCTAGAGTCTTTGAATCCACCTTCATTTGCGACATTTGTAGAGTCTTTTGAATCCACTGACTAAAACTCAAACCCTCACTTTTGATAAGGTCAATTAGTATTTGTTGTAGAAGGAATGACGACAAGAGCAAATAAGTGAAACTTCTTGTATAAGTTAAGAAAGTGTAATTGTTGCATGTTTTCAAAGTACAAACCATAGTTCTCACACTTCACGACCACAGAAAGATACGATGCTTTTGTGAGCCCAACACAAATGAAATTTTGAGATACAAGTTTCCTTGGCAACACAAAGGAAATATGAAATGCTTGGGCCACAAAAAATCTACACGTCGAACGCAAATAACAAGGGAATATTAGTGGGTCCCAGCAAAAATTGAAGCACCAACAAAAGGATTCAAACAAAAAACTTAGAGAAGTGGGCCACCTTCAATGCCATGCAAACTTAAAGAATTGCTCACAAATAAGAATTCAATTTAACCAAAGTAAAGTGTGTGGGCCCCAACAAGTAAATTGCAATGACAAATAGAGGATTGCATTTAAGAATAAAATGAAGTGTCCAGAAATAGATAAGACCACAACTCACAAACAAGAACCTACAAAACAAAATAAAAGAGAAAACCAAAATTTGATTCAAATAATGTTTTTGGGCATACAAGATTACCAAAGTCCTAGATGCTCCTGCTGCAGACACATCAAGTAAGTGGAAATGTTCCATAATCTTGGGGATCATGAACAATTTGTGAAACTCAAAATTGTGATTCAATGCTTGTTTCAGATCTGAAGTTCTCTTTGTAGCCTTCTCCCTCATAGTGAGACATTCACCATTTGTCATCTTACCCAATTACAAATCTACTACCATTTCTATCTCAACCCACTCCAAATTTGCATTCACCACCATTCTTGATTGTCCCTTATAGTAAGAATAGAAATTGACCTTGTTGACTATTGGTGAGGTATATGTTCCCCTGGGGATTGTGTCATAATCTTCCGCTATGAGATTCTTTAGGACCTTACATGCTGCCAATATTTTCTTCTCTTTTCATGTCCTTCAAGATACTTTTTCAAATCTGCTCCTACCTCTTGGGCTGATCTTTGCATATGTCCATCAACTACTTCGCTTGGTCTATACTCTTTTGACAACTCCTCGAAAGAATGTTCTTCCTTCATCTTAATCGTTGTTCTATCTTCCTAAGCTTTGTCTATAAACCGTTTTTCTGAGTACAAACATATTCTGGGACTATTGTTTACCTCTCTATTTTCTTTTAATGGAGTTGAGGTAAACTTCCGTCCATCCTTCATAATGCCATAAATATTCTATTCTCCATCATATACAGCCTCTTGGTCAAACTATCATGGTCTTCCTAGCGCAACATGACACACATCCCTAGGCATAATATTGCACAAGTTTTGATCTCAATAAGCACTAAACTGAAAATTGATGCTCCCCATATAGCCAAGAGACTTTGTAGGGATTTGTATGCTTGATCCTCTCCAACTAAATCTTTGCCACCATCTCTTTGAACACCAAATTGTTTGTGCTCCCATAGTCAACAATGACTTTGAAACACTTGCCTCCACACTTGCATATGGTTCTGAAAAGACTACTTTCAAATGGGTCCCTCTCCTCCTCTTGTTTCAACAACACTGTTATAAATATAAGTTCCTCACCATGTTCTAGTTCCTCTGTGTGTTCAGGTAAAGTAATGATCACTTCATCTACTTGAGCAATACGATTCCTAGTAACATCTCTTCTAGTGTTGTCTTGCTACGATTGTGAACACTCAAATGCTCTATGACCAACCTATCCACACCTATAAGAGGTGATTCCTATACCTCTTCCTCCACCATAATGTCCACTTCCTATTAAAGTATGCCCATCTTACTTTGTGTTTTGGCTTGAATTACTATTTTGAGGAGAGTCAGCCTCTGTATATAGTTCTCTACTACTATCAACCTATCCTCTTCCTCTCCTTCTGTCAGTTGCCTTCTTAACAAATTTTCTTCAGCCCTTAAGGCAAATTATAATGCCTCATTTGGAAAAAATTGTACATATCAAACCCCAATCACACAATTATGATGATTTCTACTCAATTTATAATTAAACAATTAATATTTATTGCTTCCTGAATGAAATTGATTCAGAAATTTCAGTTAATATGTTTGATTCTTCATTGGACATTATATTTAGAATTTTACTCAGAGAATTCAAACTTATATTCAACAGTACCTGATAAGTTAACTTAAACCTGCAGCAAATTACAATTAATTGGAATGTCTTTGAAAGGTCCACAAAACTGTACTCTACTTATTTACAGCTATCATAACTAACACATGCAACTTCCATGCAATCTCTGGGTGAGATTGCCCTAAATCTGAATCAAGGGTTTTCATCCTCTAATTCAATAATGGAATTCAGCAGAATGCCATCCTCTAATTCCAGAACTTAAGAAGATTTGTCCTTATCTCAGATTGAACAGTAGTACCACGCTCCAAAGGAGTAATACTAATAATCAAATAATAAAGATGTATTCCATTCATATGTTCCTCCTTCTCCTTCCTTGGTCTTCCTTATATACTGTTTTCCTTTAATGGACATAACTTTTCACATGCCCATCGACCTTTATTAAAACTAAAATTTTAATTTTAATTTCAGTTTATTATTAATATACCCTTCTTAGAAGAAATTGCTAGGACTTTTAGGAGGGGGAACTACACATACTGATAGGCCTCCTCTATGGTTGTCACAAAAGACCATACTCATTTTATCTTAGATCGATATTCTAAGTCCATTGATATAGCTTGCAGCCTAATCTATAGTTTCTTCCACATGACCAGATCCCAGATGTTGGGCCTACAGAATTCTTTTGTATATGCCTTGATGTTCATCTCCATTCCTTAAAATTATGCAGTTGCTTCTACAAATTTGTTGGGTGAATATTTTGTCACCAGCGTACCAATGACAAAATATATATTTCACACAACACTATGCTGAGAAATTAATCTCTCGTCTCATCAAGGGGAGGTTCCCTATGAAATTTCTCCTCTAATTAATAAGAAATTAAATTTGTGGGTTGGTGTTAGGCATATAACTCTCTTTTTTCAGAGTTTATGTATTCTCCCTTCACCTAGTTACAGTTTCTCTACCTCTTCAAATATTTAAAGAAAAGAACTATTAATCTAAGAAACCACACCAAGAGTTACTATTAAGCAGCACAAAGTCTCCTTTAAAGTAACACTAATTCACACTGATCGTTACAAATTAAACAATTAGAAACTCAACGTAAAGCACAAAGTCTTCAAGTATAGATTTCTAATCCATTAAACTACTAATAACCGCAGCAATACAAAGCTTACTACAAGTTACTTCCTTTATCAGCAGATTTCTCAAGTATGCTAAGAGCACAAAGTCTATTGGCAAGATTTGAGAGCTCTTTAACAATGTAGCAATATCTTAAAGATCAAATAAGTAAAGATAATATGTATTCAATGGACATAGGAACATTAAATAATATAAACAAATTTATTGATACAACACAAAGTTTGCAATCAACAAAACTGTTTTCTTTATTTGTTTGATTGAATTCTCACCACAACAGCCCAAAGTCTTAATTGGGATAAAAATCCAGTAGAGTTTTGCTAAGCATGAAAAAGATAAAATATTTACAAAAAGGTCCTCCTTATATAGGAAAAGAAGTTGAGAAAAAGGTGGGCACAGTTGACTTATTCAACCACACAGTCCCATTTTACTATAACTACTACATAAAGAAAACGTGCAACTGCATGAAAATTGACAACATCTATCGGTGCAGCTGCATGAAGAAAGAGTGCCAAAGGGGAAACTTCATTCTTGATTCTCTTCTTCATTGGATTTCTGAAAGCCTTCGAATTTGGCGAGGATGGCTTTGACCTCTGCTTCATTTGGCATCAAGATAGAACTTGTGATGATTTGGACACGGGACATTGCATCTTGAATCTTCACCTATTTCTTTTTAACATCCTTCAACATGGATGCGAGGACTTCAAAGCTGACCTGAATTTCTAACAATTTATCAAATGTATCAAGCAAGAAGTCTTGTCCCGTGCATTGGTCCATCAAGGAAAGAAATTCCTATGTGACGACTTCAGCAGTGACGAGATTTTGATCGCCATCATACAAATAGCAAGGGAGATCACCAACTTTAGCAAAAATAAGATCAACCTCGTCATCACCTTCTTTCTTTTCCCGGTCCAGCTCTGCAATCATTAACTTCATTGTCTCTTGCTTATGAGACAATAAAGACAAGACCTGTATGTATTTCTCCCTTGTGGGAATTACCTTATTCTCAACTAGGACATCTATCCTGAAGTCCTCCATTTTACTCCACAAGGTAGTACTTCTCACAACTTCCTCAATCTCCTGTGATAAGGAGGTTTTGAGTCCTTGCATTCGACTCTGGATTACCTCATAATTAGACAATACTTCCACTGTTGAGCTTAAAAGATGAGAGCCTTCTAACCTTAGCCACGAGATCCATTCGTCCATCACCCGACCTTTAGCTCCTACCTGTTCAATCTTCTTGAGAGCTTCAGTGTCTATTGACGATCCTATAGGTTCAACCTCTTGAGAAGATTGTGTTACTTTTAAAAGAACGTTGGTCAGCTGTTCACACTTCTGCTTCAGGATATTTTTCTCATGCCTCTCCTGATCCAGTCTTCTCAACAAAGAATTAAGGGTTGTCTGAGAATCTAATTTCACACTTTCATGTGTCTCCACCCCGAGCTCTACAACCTGCATGGTATAATCTTCTGATTGTATGTTGCCTTTGTCCTTGTCTGACGATGGCACCATAACTTCAGCGTATTTTCTCTTGGAAACTGGGTCTACTACCACCCGCGATACTGTCTTTGGCTTTTACGTTCCCTTAGGCTTTGGAGGAACTAAAAGTTCAAAGTCAAATTCATCAGGAGATATTACCTGTTTTTTCCTTTTAGGGGCCACTACTTCCATCCAAGGGGGTAGTTCTGGATTGGATGATGGAGTAGTAGCTCCTTGCTGACTAGGGGTCGAAGATTCAGGAGCAGGTTGACTCGAACTTGGAGCATTTGTGAGTGTTACTGATGGTGTTGACATTGAAGCATCTAGTGGAACATTTGTTGCTGCTACCTCTTCAGTTACAGGTGGGAGAGTTGAAGGTGCTATGAGTGTAACTTCCGCACTTACCAATGGAGGGATTGTTGTGATGGTGGTAGTAGTGGCAGGTAAATCTACCGAAACCTGCTCTACAAGTGCATCTTGCAAGGTTTCATTAAAATCCATCATAGTGGATTCAAAAGTGGATGAAGGGATATCATCTAAATTAGAGAAGTTGGTTATTGTAAAAAATTGACCAACGGTCTCTGATTGTGGCATGCCCATACTTCGATCTCTATCTTCTTGAAAATCTTCATCCTCTTGGTCAGAGTCAGAGTCGGAGTCAATAGAGTGGACGATTACTTGTGAGGTAATCAGAGCGTCAACTTCAGCTGGGCGCGACACTTCTTCTGCCTGTACTTCCTCTTGTTGAGGAATTTCACCTTCTTCGACCTCCTTTCCCTTTCCAACTTCACTGGCAGGTGGTTGTTCTGACTCCTTCGCCACTACTTCCTGTGATGCGGATGATGATTCACCCTTCTTCGACCCTTTAACTGTAAATTTGATTTTGGGTCCTTTACCCTTCGATTGAAACGCAGGAGCTGAGGATAGTGCTTGTGAATCTGCCTTGCTCTTGGTTCTTGTTTCAGCCGTTGCTATCTTGCCCAATGGACCATCACTGTTGTCATCATCTCCTGAACTAGTGGGAAGTTGTTTCATCCTGAGATTCTTCTTTAGCAACCAAGCATTGGTGTTTGCTAAGATAGAAGAGATCCTTTGTGTAATAGATTTGCTTTCCTTCTTCGACCATTGCACAAGTGGAAGTGGGGAGTCAGCAATCTTCTTCTCATAATAAACAGGGTCTACTATGTCATCTGTGTCTTCCATAATCATTGGGATCTTAGCTAGATCTAGATTTTCAATTTGTTCCAAAGTAAGGCGGCTGAAATCCATCCTTCTTATATCCTCATTCTGACAATCTGCCCAAACATCTTCAAACCTATAAACATGAGTGTAAGTCCTTTTGAGCTTGCTCTTTATACCCTGAAAATCAAAATCGGTTCGAGCCTTGAATCTTCTCATGGTGTTCCACTGCATTTCCTCCTCCATATTCTTGGCTTTGGGATTGGTTAGCACTAAATACCTGCCAATTGACTCTAGGAATTTTAGCCCAGTCTTATGTGCTTGTGATTGTTTCTCATGCACACTAATCAGTTGTCTGCACAACTCCATGAGGACGATTTTATCTGAAGGAAACCTTGGAAGGATGAAGGGCTCACCTGAGAAACACCCAATTTGGATATAGGTGAATGTGGGAAACTGTAGAAATACACACCTGAAATGAGACACCCTGCTATAAGCGGCCTCTGATATTCTTCTCTTCTGAAGGCCTTTATCAAAAATGCATTTCCATACAGCAAAGAAGGCGTCATTAACCCTCCTGTAATGATTACCTTGATTTTTGATAGTTAGCTGGTCATAGTACTCCCAAATGGGCACCACTCTTCTGTCACCCTTGGTTGACAAGCCTGGATATTGCCTCATTGAAGCAGCTGCATAAACCAGGTACGAGGTCATATAAAACTTCAGGGTTACCTTGACCTCTTTCAATTGGGCGCAAAGCACATCACTGATTTGTTCTCCCCAATCTATTCTTGCAGCTCCCTTTCTGATTATATTTATATAGTGAGTCATCCAGCTTTGGAAATAATGAGTCTTTTAATCCTCACTCTGGATAACATGGTAATCATGTCGTTATATTCCTCATTAAAATCACTCCTGTGGAAGGATTTAGGCCATCGTGAGGTAAGGGAAGTTCTTGCAGCAGAGAGATAAACAGTATTAATCACCTTTTTGCATTTATCCTCATGTTTCTCGTAGTACTCTTGAGCACTCTCTTGAGAAATATAAGCTACTTCTTCAACTGATGAGCCTTTGAATACACTATTGAAGAATATACTATCTAGGGTCATGATGATATTTTGATCATCATCTTTTACTTGCCTTGTGCTTGGGTCAAAGTGATTAGCTATTGCCAATACAAATTCAAGATCATGAGCCACAACTGGGAAAGATGCATACTTATGCAGCTCAGATTTGATTATACTGGTTAGACATGCTGGAGCCTTTTGAACCCGGTCGACAAATTCTTGCATGTCAACATACCCAATTTCGGTGTCCCTGATCTCCTTAATAATTGAGTCCACTGAACTTTCTGGGTACATATTCAAGTACCTGTCGTACTTGTATTTCATCTTTTTTGATGATGCTTTACTCAGAGATGGTTGTCCTGAGGAAGACTCGGGCTTGTTGTGAGAGAGCTTTGACATTCGTGCACAACGACTACATTCAACACTGATGATTAGCTATTCATCACAATCAATTTTTCTCAAACGGATCGAAAAACGGGACTCAAAACAGGCCAAGGAGTAAAAACTGCCAAAATAGCAAGTCGGAGAAAAAAGTCCGATCTACTTCATTACAAACAAAAATTTGCACATCGGAGTTTAAAGTCTGATGTGCAATTTCAGGGCATATTAACAACACATCGGACTTTAAAGTCTGATGTGTAATCTGGGAAAAACAACTTGCACACCGGACTTTAAA
Source organism: Cryptomeria japonica (assembly GCF_030272615.1). NCBI lineage: Eukaryota > Viridiplantae > Streptophyta > Pinopsida > Cupressales > Cupressaceae > Cryptomeria > Cryptomeria japonica. The sequence goes on along the minus strand of NC_081406.1, from coordinate 660,280,788 downwards.
GTCCGATGTGCAGGCTCGGAAAAACAACATCACATCGGACTTTAAAGTCCGATGTGCTTTTAACAGGGAAGGACAACTGGGTGACATGTCGGGTTTTAAAACCCGACATGTCACCCTATACCCCTCCGCATATCGGATTTTAAAGTTCGATATGCGAAGGTTAATAGACCGCATATCGGACTTTAAAATCCGATATGCGGGGGAACAAATCTTCAGCTGCACACCGGACTTTAAAGTCTGGTATGCAGCTTTAGATAGGGGGCTTCGGAGGGCAATCGGATTTTAAAGTCCGATTGTTCTCCGAAGCAAGGGAGACAATCCGATTGCCAAAAAGAAAACAAGCGAGAAAGCAAACCCGAAAAAGAAGCTCGAAAGAGGAAAAAAAAGAGACCCTACCTCTTCCGATTCGCCGATGATGAAAAAGATCCGACAATCGGGCAAGGAAAATCCGAATCACGACGAGCGGGAGCAGAGGAGGGCGCACGGAAGAAGAAGACAAAGCATAATGAAAATTAAAAGCAAAAAAAATTAACTTTAAAAAGCTTTTAACAAAACCCTAATTAGCAATAAATGCCAATTAATACAACTCGCAGTTGCATGTCGGGTTTTAAAGTCCGACACGCAAGCCAGGGACACTTGCACGTCGGACTTGAAAGTCCGACATGCAACTGATGAAGCAAATCACTTGCAGTTCGAACTTTAAAGTCCGAACTGCAAGCAAGAAAGCTACAAATACATACCGGACTTTAAAGTCCGAAGTGTATTGGTAACAAGGAACCCTGCAGTTCGGACTTTAAAGTCCGAACTGCAAGAAAAACTGCAACGCTAAGAAACAAGGAAAACAATAAAAACGAAAGGCAAAGAATGAAACGAACTAACCGACCGAGTCGATTAAGCTCTCTCGGAGACCATAAGGTACGAAACGGACCAGTTTCGTAGGGTTGCCTCACGATTTTGGCCTTGCTGAAATCGAGGACAACAAAATTTAGGAACTAATCTATAGGAAAAAAAATTATTTCAGATTTGCCACCATTTGATACCATGATCGAATCTTATCTTTTCCTCTCCTTTGTCTATCCAACGATACATGTTGCCACCATAAGGATGGGTAACCCTTGGACTTGGTAGTAGCAAGCTTCACCCTTTTTTAGTCTTCAATGAACTCAAATTTGAAGTAGTCTCCACCCATGGTTGATTCCCAATAAGTGATACAGAACTTATGAAAGGCTAGTTCATCTACTCTCCTCCTTAGCAAACTAGTTCTTCTCCATCCCATTTACATTCTCGCTGAATACACCTCTCTTGTGTGTTGCTTTAAATGCTTCTAACCTTCTTGTCATTACCCTCAACATCTCTACCATTTCAACATTTCCTTAAGTCATGTCTTCAACTCAAACCTCTACAATTATGGGATCCACACCTGCAACAAAACTCTTTGTGGCTTTCAAGATTGTCTCCTTCAAAGATCCACAATTACAAATCAATTGCTTTCAAAAAGAAATAAAATATTGAAATACCAGACAATTTACCACCAGTAGTTGTTTTGATTACTAAAACTCTTGGACGGCAAAGTCAGTGTCCAGCCTGTCCTAGATTTGGCATGATTCAGCCAGACACTCTTAAGGAAAGTCAATTTTCTGTTAGGTACTACTTTATGTATTTTTCAGTAATATTAAAAATCAACTATCTTTCCAATTCTAAAGAACAGTTCCAAATCTGTGTTTTTGCATTTTTCATAAATTTAATTTCATGCTATCATTCTCAGTTATTTAGACCTAGAGGTTCTATATAACTGTCAAAACTACAAATTTTGTTTTTCAGACTATGTTACCAAATGGGCCTGAAATTTGGCCGTTTCCAGATACAAGTCATAACAGAATCAGATAAGGAATGGAATCAACTGTGGATTGGCATAAGGTTCAGTTTGAAGCAGTTGGGTTTTCCTAGAAATTTTGCAGCTCAAACCCAAGCAATTCTGAGGTCGACATGGCAAATCCAGAATAAATACATAACAATTCCAGCAGTCTGCAAAGATTTCGACATGTATTTTGTTGACTCTTTGACTGTGAAACCATATATGACTATCACAGCAACACTAAACACCATACCCATGAATTTTTTAAAGCAAATTTGATATTTTGTATATCTTGTTTGTATGCAGGTGGAAAGGGCAGTTATCAGTCACACAAGAGTCTTAGCAGAAAGTCCGCAATATTCAGTCTTTTTAATATCGTAATGTATATTGCACCAGGAGGTCTGAGCAGGAAGTATCACAGGGAATATAATTAAAAACGAAAAGAAAATCAAAAACCAAAAACACTTTATCACATATATTGCAATCCACATCCATACAACTTTATACCACTTAATTTGTTTAGCATAATGATACTATCCATACAACTTTCATTTAGTGTGTTTTCTCTAAAATAAACAACATTTTGTATTTTTAAATACATATATTGTACTTTGACTATAAGTATTTATAGTTTATATATTACAACATTTTAATTTTATATCTGAATATTAAATATTATAAATACATTAGCATATTATGTATATAGAGTCTATTATATGTATACATAGATGTTTATATATATGTATATGCTGTAGAACACAGGTTTACTGAAAGATGCCAACAGAGATATTGGCACAATCTGATTTGTTGTTTCAATCAAGTTCTTTGACCAGCGAAAAATGGTTTGGTTTTCAATGCAGAGTTTTGTGCTTTTTGGATTTTTTTGCTTTTTGGATTTTTTTGAGGTTTATGCTTGAAACTTTGACAATATAGAAATGAATAGAAGTGCAAATTCATAAAGAATAACTGACTGAAATTAAGTTGCAGACTTCTGATTTTATTTAACAGCAATGAACAAATGGAAATAAATAATTAATTTTCAACAATCAAAGCCAATAATGGCCTACCAGGCATCCAGCGCTAGGATTGAAGGAGAATTATTGGCCTGAATAGGTAGAAAGAATGATAGAAGACCTTCCAACTCCAACTAATAACTCCAATGAGCTTTATTCACCTCTAAGATAATTACCAAAAACAAATCTATGAAGAAATCTCAGGTTCAATGCAATTTCTAGAATCTTGCCAGGCAGGATCGCCAGGAATGACCAATTTTCCTCACTGTTTTGCTTGCATAGCTCCAAAATGATGTAATATAACCAAACAAACCTTTGATATCTTCTTATTAACTGCTGACAATTTTTGAACAAAAACCTAGAAAAGGGGACATTACAATCCTCCCTTCCCAGAGATTGCTTGCCCTCAAGCAATCTACACTTGCACGCTGAAAACCAATTCCTGGATCCCATATCAATCTGATAAATGTTGCTTTACCCAACCGCTGCACTACTCTGATATAAACATCTATATACCCAAAGTGAAACAACTCATCACAGATCCACTGAAGAAATGTACCACACGTGAATACCAGGATCCAAAATCTTTGCACTGTCATATCCATCCATCATGTCAGTACTCTTTATGTTGCCACTGTAATCCTGTACATCATCTAACCAGCTGAGAACTTCACACCAAATTAAGCCACAATTACTACCAACAACCAATGCTGTTAGGAATTCATGAATGAGCCAATCTTCAGCAGGGAAAGAGTGTTGAATACTTTTCCAAGACCTCCAAACAGCTGTTGTAACTTTACCTATATTTCCACAAATAAATGTGCCTTCATTAAAGGTTGCTAAGTAAATGTTTTATTTAACCATGCAACCAAAGAAGTCATTTACATTCTGATCCTCATAGCCCAATGAAATATCTAAGAAGACTGAATCTCCAATAAATAAGTACATCGCTGCCCTATCATATGAAAGAGATGACAAAATCAAAGGTACATTGGGAACACCTTCTATGCCAATCAAAGATAACTCATTAGTGGCTGGTCCACTATGAGCCTCATTATCAATTCCATCACCACCATCTAGAAAATAACCAATATCAGCTGAAAAATCAGAATTAAATAGCTCTTGTTTCTCCTTACCAATATGGTGATAAGTATCATGAATGTGCTGAAGTTGAAGCTTGGCCTGCTGAGCTATCAACTTGGCTTGCCTGGCTCTTGCCAACCATCTTTCATCCATCCTTTGGGATTGCTCTATATCAGCTGTCCCAAAATGCACAAAATCTAATTTATGATGGGTTGTATTATTCACCTTATCATAACCCATGTTTGCACCATGTGTACCCTCAAATATAGAATGCAAATCACTATTCTCTTCTTGACCAAAGGCTGCCATAACTTGAGGAAGATAAGTTATGTCACTACTGTTATAAACTTCAAAATTATGGTCATCCCCTGGTGGCAAATCTTCAATTGATACAAGCATCTTTTTCTTGTAATATTTGTCAAAAGATTCAGTAGCCTTGACCTCCTCATTCACAGGAATAGTCAAACTTGACGAATTTTGATATTCATGAAATGTTAGAAAATTCTTCCTTTTTTGATATTTGTTATACCACTTAGCAATTTTGATGGTTGCTAATTCATTTTCCCACTCTTCCATTTCTGTAACCATCCCTTAGCATACCACAGGCTGGCAAGGTCTTGGCTCTGATACCACTGAAAGATGCCAACAGAGATATTGGCACAATCTGATTTGTTGTTTCAATCAAGTTCTTTGACCAGCAAAAAATGGTTCGGTTTTCAATGCAGAGTTTTGTGCTTTTTGGATTTTTTGAGGTTTATGCTTGAAACTTTGACAATGTAGAAATGAATACAAGTGCAAATTCATAAAGAATAATTGACTGAAATTAAGTTGAAGACTTCTGATTTTATTTAACAGAAATGAACAAATGGAAATAAATATTTATTTTTCAACAATCAAAGCCAATAATGGCCTACCAGGCATCTAGCGCCAGGATTGAAGGAGAATTATTGGCCTGAATAAGTAGAAAGAATGATAGAAGCCCTTCCAACTGCAACTAATAACTCCAATGAGCTTTATTCACCTCCAAGATAATTACCAAAAACAAATCTATGAAGAAATCTCAGGTTCAGTGCAATTTCTAGAATCTTGTCAAGCAGGATCTCCAGGAATGACCAATTTTCCTCATTGTTTTGCTGGCATAGCTCCAGAATGATGTAATATCACCAAACGAACCTTGTTTTGCTGGCATAGCTGCAAACCCCTCTATTTATTTTTATTGAAACCTTAGGCAAGTTGAAATGGTACAGCTAGCTGGGAACCATACGGCTGGCTCCAAAATGGCACAATTTTCAATAAAATGTCTCTTATTCCTGCTCAGATCTGAAAATCAGACCCTAATGATGCTGTATTACACCAATTAGCTCTTGAATTTGGTTCTAATAACGTGATAAGGGCTTCCTTTGCTTAACAAATTGCTGATTGGTGCAAGGGATTTCGTCCTAACACCCTGGAATGGAGGTTTTCATCCCCAAACTTGCTCCAGAATTCTGCCCGAGTGCTGCAGACCTGCTAAAGATGAAGAATTATCCAAAAATCACCATAACATAATGCCAAAATGAGCCTCCAAAATGCCTTTTTAACATTCCTCAAACCCTAATTCGAATTTGGGGTTAGCGTTGTGTAGACACATAAAAATTTCCATTAAAATGTCCTCTTAATTAATCTTAATTTTTCCAACATCATCAAGTGGATCCATTAATTAATATTCATTTTCTCATTATCCCATTATTCTCCATTATACTATTCATTATATTAATATTCATATCCATATCATTATTCCATTAAATCAATAATATATTCATTATTCCATTGATTCCATACAATTATATAGTCCATTAATAATATTATTCATCCTTAAATCCTATTTTTTAAATCAATTTCCTAACTCTCATATCTATTCCATCCCCTATTTATCTTATTTCACCTCTATCAATTACATTCACTTAATGCATGTGGGACAAACAACTCCAAGCTAATATTTTATCCCACATTCACTCTGATATTGGATCCACCCATGGGAGCATCTATTTATACCTTGCTCCTCCTCATTTTTAAACCTGGCAAGCTAATCAACATTTTGCATATCACATCTTGCATTTTGCATCTCTCTTTCTCACATTCTTGTTTTTCTTAATCATTCTTGCATCTTTGCTTATCTTGCATTCATCTTTTATAGCTTCAAATCATTCTTCAAATCTCCATTCAATCATAGCATCTTGTGTAGTGCTTCTGAGAGCACAAACACAAGACCTTGATAGATAGGAGTGCAATGGAGACAAACTCTTGTTAAATGCATGTGTGTGCACATTGTTTGTTTTGCTTTGCATGTATTGTTTTCCTCAGATACTTCATTGTTTGATGTTGAATCATCTGGATCTTGTGCCATAAGATCTTAGATTCGATTTTCTTCATCTACGGGTTGTACTTTTGACATCATAAAACATGTTAAAATGTTTCTTTTTATTAAAAAATAACTTCCCCTAAGTGGTTTAACCCATTGAAGGTCTAATTCCTCATTAAAAGTGGCCATATCATTAAGTTATAACTTCTAAGAAATGTGCCAAGGGGCCACTTTATTAATATAAAGTGATTATATTATTTCACTTTATTATTATTTATTTAATCCAACTTAGGAAATTAATATTTCCTAATTTATTCATAAAATGAAATCCGCGACTCGGATTTGAATTCCGTTTGAAGCACTATGATCACTGATGTTGCCCGAGTCCTGCAAGCCAACTGACAGTTCCTCCTAAAAAGTAGGGACTCACCTTAAAAATTAGGAACCTCTCTCCAAGCACCTGTAATTGCTCAAAAGGATCATGCTTTGCTCCCTGGTCCCCCGAGTGGTCATCCAGTGACCCAGTCAACTGCCAGTTCTCCCTAAAAAATAGGAGACCTCCCTAAAAAGTAGGAACTCTCGTCTGAAGGTCCAAAACGGCTCACAAAGCCCCTGCAAAGCTCCATGACCCTCAGAATGCTCAAAATGAGTCCCCTAATCATACCATTGACCTACAGGAACTCGAATGATAGGTCAACCCCTTCTCATCTCATGTAGCCTAGAAAAAGGGACATTATATTTACTACTGAGAGGGGGGGTGTGAATCAGTAGTAAATGAAACTTAAAACTTTTTAATCAATTAAATTCTTTTGTAAAATTGCTTTTAAACTGAAACTGAAATAACAATGCAAAGCAATCACACATGGAAGCATTGCACAAGATTCGACGTGGAAACCCAAGATGGGAAAAACCACAGTGAGCAACATTGCTAGGATCTACTGTCCTAATTGAGCCTCACAATTAAAGTCAATTACAAATTTAAGGCCACCAACCCTAAGGAGTCACCAAACCCCTACCTTAAGAGCACCAACTCTTTCAACACCCTAACTCCACAATCTGAGCACCAACTTAGAATTCTTATGGCACCAACCAAAAAGGAATATTACAGATAAAACTTATTATCTCTGATTTTGAATTTGTTATCCAAGATATTACAATTCTTTTCATCAATCATTACAATAAATAACCATTGTCAATGCTTTCTTAGAACAATAAGGAAAACAATATGCAAATCTGAATCACTTCTGATACGCAAATCTGAATCACTCTGATATGAGAATCTGAATCACTCTGAACCCACTGTCAAAACACTTTCAAAACCAAAGCTTAAAATCTGAATCACCCTGAATATCACTGTCAAAACTTAACAGAGAAACAATATCTAATCCACTAATCAACAACTCTAAACAGAATATTCACAAATCTGAATAAAATATTCTGTCAAAACATTATTCTATCAAACAAAAATATGTCTCTGTATAACCACAGAATAATATTCTGCAAACAGTTACCAGTCTCTTCTGTAAATCTGCAGAATGAAGTTCTGAAGATAGTTGTCAAAATCTTTCTGTATATCCTTATTCTTGCTGCCTGAACTTCAACAATAACTGTTACCAGTCTCAGCATTGTCATTGTAAATGATCTTCCTTTTTATAACAGCATCATCTTCCAAACAGAACCTTTTTAATCAATTAATTCACAGAATATATATTTTTTATTAACAACAACACCCTATTCCCTATCCACTTTAATATATAGATGAACCTTCTTTATTTCCATCGAACAAGTAGTTAGTGCATAGCTACAAACCTGTCCAAGTTGGTTGTAACTAATAACCAACTCATAAACTAAATAGCCTTTCTTACGTTAAAAAATGATAATGCTTGACTTTATTTGTGGTCATCATATAGAAGTCTGGAAGATCCTTTCAGTTATACAGGTGGCAAGAATTAGTTGTAACTAAGTTACAACACATCAATCTGTTTTGTTTAGTCATAGCTAAAAAACTTTGACATCCGTACAAAGTTCAAAAGTAAAGTCAGATATATAGTTTGAAATGTCTGACTTCAATATTCTTTCTAAGTCTGAATCTGATGATAATATGCAGTTCTCAAGTCTGAACCAGATTATAATACACAGAAACATGAGAAAGAATACCAAACAACATATGCAGTCCAATCTCAACCGAAGATTATGCAGAGTCAAACATATGCAATCAACCCATTGTCTTTGGAGATGACTACTATCAGATCGAAGGTATAGATATCATTTCATAGTATGTTTAATATTTGAGCTGCTGTTAACATTATAAATGTTGGTCTGAACCCACAGATACATCCAACGAACTTCAATACAACAAAAGACTGTAGTCATCATCAATCCTGAGATTTTGTTCAATGTGACATCAATGACAAGTATGCCAATATATATAAATATTTCAAAATACTGCATATGAAACCTAGTGTATATATACATGTGTGTGAGTATATTTATACATATATACATACATATGTGTATGTATATATACACACATATATGTATGTATGTATATATACATATACATATTATATGTGTTTTTTGTAGAGACCCAAAAAAAATTTACCTTACCAGCATGTCACTACCCACATACCAATTCTGAATTGGTAACTTAGTAGCGCAACCAGCAACAGTAGAGAACATAGCAGTAGCTATGCATGTGAAGCAAAAACGATGATTCAACATGTCTGTGTACACATACACACATATACATACATACACACACACACATATATACACAGATATATACATGCATGCATGCATAGTCATACGTACATACATATATATACATATAAACTAGGGAATGCATCATTAACAACAAAATATAGCAAGCCATGTATAAACTAGGGCATGCATTATTAACAACAAAAGAAAGTGTGCCATGAAATTAGTTTGCAATTCCAGTTGTAACAATGCACACCCAAGTTAAGGTGGAACAGCTGCTCTTGCTCTCTTGCAACTTTTGTTTTCACTTTATCGCACTGGCATCCAGCCATATCCATCATGCATTAACCTTTGGGGAAATCAAAGCATTACACAATATCTTTCATTTTCTAATTCATCCACAAGGTTGACAACGCATAGACTATATTACCCAAAACATTTAAAATCAATAACATGGCTAACTCTTGACTGTACAATGTTTGTAAACAATTCTCTAAAGAAGCAAACACCAATATCTTACAGTTGTCTGTCAAGAATTATGCTATCATTGTATAATCTAATTAAAAAACAATTCAATCCCAAGTACGTTTAAGCTGATTTCAGAAAAGTGAAGAAAATTACAGACCTGGAACAAGAACCATCAACTGCACTGACCCAATCATTATGTAAAAGGGGCTCTTCCTTATTAGGAGGAGCCACTGCTAGTATATATTCTATATTAAGAATTTTTTCCTGCACAAAGTCAAGATTCAGAACTTTATTAGAGAATGTTGTACTTTTCAAGTAGAGAAGTTGTACAAATAATAAATAAAATACCAAAGCTATTTGCAATAAATGAAGAAAGGAAATGATTTTCCTATAGCAATTTTCAAGTACTAGTGCTATAAAGAAACAAAAGACCGATTATGCTACATAATTTCCATTAAATCAATTTTTTATTTCGTTTGAAGGAAAAATCTTGAATATTATTTTCATAACAAACAACAATAAAAGTAATGGTATTCACATGAAATTGATTTCCTCTTCAATGAAAACAAGAGCAAAGCATCAACAAATCAAATAAAAAAAAATGTACAAATGGCATTTTCTTCTTATAACAAAAATCATTTACATGATGGAATAGAACTCAATATATTATATTATGTTGGAAAAACCTTGATGACTTAAGGTGAGCTATGAACCATAGCATCATTCAGAAGAAAGAATCAATATGAACCCATCCAGTGACCTTGTGGCCCCCAGGAGTCTAGACCTCAATGGAAAATCTGGCAAAAAGATCGATATCAAGATGCAACGATGATATGAGAGTTCTACTATCGATAAAAACATTTCAAGGCTTTCGAAACATGAAACTTAGTACAAAAAGATAACAGAGGACCCCAATTCCAGGCAGATATAAGATTGTAAACAAACAATCACCAGACTATTCTATGTACAAATGAATATTATTGACTTTCATCACAACTTCTCTACAACAGAACTCATAAGAGTCATGCAGCAACATGATTACAGAGTTATATCAGTTCCTACTTTATCCCCATTTAGTTTATTATTTTTATCTCCAACTACAGCAACCCCCTCTTAGTGAAACCCTCTTGTAATTGCTATGATTACATTGAGACTAATTCTTCATTTTCAAAGCATAATAACTGCAGCATCAAAAACATCTGAACGGAACTATAACACCCTCATATGCATTGGAATCACCGCTGCCGTTACACCAAAAGCTCGAATTATCAACGAACGCCACAACGGCCAAAGACAAGGATCCACGGGAGGCAGTTAAGCACATGTCACAAATCCTGAAGGAGGTGGTGACCACCAAGTCAACAATCTCCCCCTCAGCACCAACTGAGGGTTCCACACTGACGGAATGAAGGAGACCTCCCGAGATTCGAACCCGTAACGCAGCGCTCTGATACCACTTGTTGGAATCACCGCTGCTGTTATGCCAAAAGCTCGAGCTATCAACGAATGCCACAACGGCTAGAGACAAGGATCCACGGGAGGCGGTTAAGCACATGTCTTACAACTTCTATCTTTTTCCCTAGTGCACTGAGTCTCGTCTTTGTGCATTCCCTATGCGGAACAAATAAATTAGTGTAACATCTAGCTTCACATATGCTGAAAATCTAATACTTTTTGCTATTACCGGGACCAAAAACAGAGAATGTAATCTGAATTTGTTGTCAAGAGTAGAAACAAAGTTATTTCTTTAAGGCATATATTTCAGAATTGCATTAGAGGTCCAAATTAGATGTTTCTTTGTTGTACATACAAAATTTCAGATTTTGAATGAACACATATTCATTCCAAGATTTGATTAAATTTTCAACACTCCAAACAATAAGTTCTTTGATTGAGTGAATTCGGGGAATCTCTTGGTGTGTTTTCTATGATTGTGTGTATCTTCTCTTCTGCTTGTGAATATCTCTTCTTCTTCCTTTCACAAAAAGATTAAGTGTTTGATAGATTTCAAGTGTTCAAGGCTCATGTAACAAACCAATCTAGAAATTTTGTCAAAATTCTCTGCATTGACAATGGTAGGGAATATGTGAACCATTGCTTTGAACAAATATTTTGAAGGAATTAATCTTTAGCATTCAGTTGCCTACACACCTCAACACAATGTTGCAAAGAAGAAAAATAGATCTCTAAAAGAGATGATTGGCTACATGATCCATGCTTGTTCCCTTGCATCTATATATTAGGCCAAAGCTATCAACTTTGCTGCTCACATTCAAAACAAGTTTGCCCATAAGGCATTGAGGGGCATCACTCCCGTTTAAGCCTGGTGCAGCAAGAAACCTATTGTGCGGCACCTTCAAGTTTTTGGCTGTCCTTATGTGCTCATTCCTTTTAAGAAACATTCAGCTTTGGGTCCTTAAAGTTGGCAGGTATATCTAAGTGGGATTGACCATGGAGGAATAATAGAATATTAAAATAATGTTAATTTTAGTATTAATGCTCAATAGTGTATATTCTATTTTAGTTAGATCGTCTTCGATCTTCTCAGCAGTTTCTTATTAGAAACTTGCTATTCTTGTAAATATTCTTGTATTATTTATGAGCGTCTTGCTCATTCTATTAATATATCGATTCTTTGAAATCCATTGCGTGTCTCGCATTGTTTTATGGTATCAGAGCTATAGGAGAAATTTTTTTTTTTTAATTCTAATTTCCAATTAGTGGAAATTTTTGAAATTTTTTCTGGTGTTTAAAAATCCTTCTAGGGTTTTTCAGTTGCCTAGCTCCTGTGAACTACCTCGGGTTTGAACAGTCGCGTTTCTTTTTCGCGACCTGTGTTCGTGTTGGTCCGCGACCTGCAGAGCCGTCGCGACCTGTGTTCGGCTATGTTCGTGTTGGTCTGCGACCTGCAGAGCCGTCGCGACCTGTGTTCGGCTATGTTCGTGTTGGTGCGTGACTTGCAAAGTCGTCGTGGCCGGTGCTCTGTCTGTCCGCAACCTGCAGAGCCGTCGCGACCTGTGTTCGACTGTGTTCGTGTTGGTCCGCGACCTGCAGAGCCGTCGCGCCCTGTGTTCGAATGTGTTCGTGTTGGTGCACGACCTGCAGAGTCGTCGTGGCTGGTGCTCTGTCTGTCCGCGACCTCTGTGCGCCTGCGACCTTCGGCGTCGCGACTTGCAACCCCAGGCGTCACAACCTGCACCCTCGGCGACGTGATGCGACCTGCAAACGCGTCGCGACCTGCACCTTCGGCGACGCCATTTTTTTCTGAGCAAATCATGGCTTCCACGACCCTGTGAAATTTTCGATTAAGGTGTTTACCTTCCAGTTTCCATCGAAAATAAATTATTCTTGCAGATTCTTGTGGGTTTTTCGAACCCTAATCTGGGTAGTTGTCCGTTTTTTCTGGGTGCCTCAATTTTCGTGCCTCGTTTTTCGAGCCCGCGGATCCAGATTCTGACAGCAGATTCCTTCTAGGTTTTTTGCATGAATTTCTGGGTTGTCTTTGGATTTTTCTGGGTCAGCCAGGAATTTTTTTTGGGAAACGTGCAAATGGCTTCTCTAACCAACCTGATGTTAGAAGGCAGTCAACGCTTTAATGGCAACAATTACAACATCTGGAAATAGCGTATGTTGACCATTTTTTAATATAGGCGTCTTGACCAACTTGTTTTGGGAAAAGAGCTCAGTCCTGGTACACCTAGTGCAGATCAAGATAAGTTTGATGAACGCAATCGGGAGGCAGCTATGCTTCTCAAACTCTCAATGACTGATGATCAGTTACCGCAGATTCCTTCCGGCAAGACAGCTTCTGACATCTGGAAGCATCTGAAGGAATTGCATGAGACATCCGACAAGAGCCGAGCATTCTTTCTAAAGAATCAGTTGTTCTCCATTATGATGGACGAACGTATGTCCTTACAGGAACACCTCACGAGGATTAAGGACATTCGAGATCAGCTCGAAGCTATTGGTCGGACTATGGAGGAAGAAGACATGGTAGTAATCACTCTGAAAAGTCTTCCGAAATCGTATGAACACTTCATTGAGACCCTCAATATTACTTCCACTAATGTTGATCTGAAGTTTTCAAAATTGTGCACCAAACTTCTACAGCAAGATCGCTGGAAACAACAGTTTAGTAGTGGTCCTACATCAACCTCCTCGGAAAATGCCTTCACAGCCCAATCCTTTCACAAGGATAAAGGCAAATTTCAGTCCTCTCAGTCTTCTCAACAGAAAGGCTCTTCTCAGACATAGGATGGAGCTAAGAAGAAGAATGTGCAATGCAATTACTGTCACAAGTACGGCCATATGAAGAAAGATTGCCGTCAGAGGCTCGCTTCTGAACAAAAGAAGCAGGGAGGGTCACACCAGAAGGCACATGTTGCTGAACATTCCGAGCAGGAGCCTGCCTTTTATGACTTTATGGCTAAGAGGTCTTCAGATCATGCCAGGTCTTCTGCTTGGTACATCGACTCTGGTGCATCACGTCACTTTTCTCATCGGCATGACTAGTTTACAGACTTCTCACCTTTCAGTGATTCCGTTGTATTTGGCAGAGGTAAGGAGTATACAGTTGTTGGCAGAGGCACTGTTCAGATACAGTCTGGTGGCAGGACTCTCCTTTTTCTAAATGTGTACTATGTTCCTGGAATGGAACTTAATCTACTCTCTATCAGCCAGATTATGAGGAATTCTCCTCAGCTAGATGTGGTGTTCAGTGCTCACAAGTGTTCCATCATTGATCGGGAGACTCGTCTTACTATTGCTGTTGGTCTAGAGGATCATGGCCTATATAGGCTTCTTGACACTGGTGATTCTCCTGAAGTGGCTCTGGCAACTCGTGTTTCTCCTCTCAGCACTTTGTGGCATCAGAGATATGGACATCTCAACATTCAGTATCTCTCTCAGCTATCTCGGGAGGGACTTGTTTCAGGGTTACCTGATATTCAAACTCAGCATCTTGGAGTATGTAGCGCCTGTCAAGCTGGCAAACAGCATCGGACTTCATTCACACATGGAAAGTCTTGGCACACATCTAAGGTACTTCAATTACTTCATGCTGATATTTGTGGTCCTATGAATACATCTTCTGTTACTGGTTGCAAATACTTTTTGCTTATTGTAGATGATTTTAGTAGAAAGATGTGGGTGTACTTTCTTAAACATAAATCAGATGTATTTAGTATCTTTCAGAAGTTTAAGTCCTTTGTTGAAAAAGAGTCTGGACATAGTATCATTACTCTTAGAACAGATAACGGGGGGGAATTTTGTTCTGCTGCATTCTCCAACTTCTGTGATACCCATGGCATCAAACGCCAATTGACTACACCCTACACTCCTCAGCAAAACAGTGTTGTCGAGCATCGCAATCGTACGGTTGTTGAGATGGCTCGCTCTATGTTACAACACAGGAGTGTTCCGAATAAGTATTGGGCTGAAGCAGTGTTTACTGCTGTCTACCTTCTTAACCGTTCCCCTACTCAGGCTGTTAAGGGGAAGACTCCAGAAGAGGTTTGGTCTGGTCGGAAGCCTAAGATCAGCCACCTGAAGGTTTTTGGCTCTGTTGCCTATGTTTGGATTCCAGATGCTAACGCTCCAAGTTGGATTCCAAAAGTCAGAAACTCATGATGACAGGATACAATGATCACCATAAGGCCTACAGACTGATAGATATAGACACTGAACGTCTTATCTTCAGTCGTGATGTTGTATTTGATGAAGACAGAGGATTCTTTCAGTCCCCTTCTTCTGAGCAGAGTTCTGAGGATCAGCCTCACAGTATTCTTATTCCATTAGGTTCGCCTGATGGGAGGGATGATGCAGAATCTATTTTCGATGATGCACTACCTGAGTTCCCTCCGGAGAATAATCCTCCTCCTGCTCCTGATCCTGAGCCTCTTCCAGCTCCTCCAGATGTTCGCACTTCTACTCTCCGGCCTAAATGGTGGCCCAAGACCATTGGTGATCTCAAGGATACTGAGCTCATTGAGGGTAGAACCTCCCGTAATAAGAGCAAACAGCAACATACAGTCAATTTTGCTCTCATGGCTAACATACACAGTGTTTTTGAGCCTCAGACATACTCAGAGGCTAAAGGTATACCTGAGTGGGAACAGGCTATGGAAGCTGAGTTCCAGAGTCTTCAGAAGAATCACACTTGGGCCCTTTCTGATCTTCCTTTAGGGAAGAAGGCCATTAGCTGCAAATGGGTGTACAAAGTTAAATACAAAGCTGATGGAACCCTAGACAAGTATAAGGCTCGTCTTGTTGCTCGTGGGTTCTCACAGAAAGAAGACATTGACTACGAGGAGACTTTTGCTCCTACAGCCAAAATGAGTACCATACAGCTCGTTCTTGCCTTGGCAACCCAGTTCAGTTGGAAAGTCCATCAGATGGACGTCAAGAGTGCCTTTTTGAATGGTGACTTACAGGAAGAAGTCTACATGACGCAACCCCCAGGATTCAAGGTTGCTGGTCAAGAACAGAAGGTTTGTAGACTAGTCAAAGCACTCTATGGTCTGAAACAAGCTCCTCGGGCTTGGTACATGAAAATTGATAAGTATCTGACAGATCATGGTTTTCAGCGGAGTCCATCTGATGCAAACCTGTATATCAAGCATACTAGTAATGATATTCTGTTTGTGGTTGTCTATGTGGATGACTTAATCATTACTGGCAGTTCAGCACATTTGATCACTGGGATCAAACAGGATTTGTGCCGCACCTTTGATATGACAGATTTGGGACTTCTACATTACTGCTTAGGAGTTGAAGTCTGGCAGACTGAGAACAGTATCTTTCTCTCTCAGTCCAAGTATGCCAGAAGTCTTGTGGACAGGTTCAGAATGCAGGATTGCAAACCTGCCTCTACTCCTATGGAACCCGAGCTCAAACTTTCAGCTCAGTCATCTTCACCAGTTGTGGATGAATCTCTGTTCAGGCAACTAGTGGGCAGCCTCATCTATCTTACTGCCACTAGACCTGACATCAATTTTGCAGTGAGCTACATTTCACGCTTCATGACAGCTCCCAAGGCTGATCATTGGATAGCAGCGAAGCGTGTGCTGCGTTATGTGAGTGGCACTCCTGATTATGGACTTCTGTACACTCGGAGTTCTGATCCTCTACTCAGTGGTTACACAGATTCTGAATAGGTAGGTTCAGTTGATGACCGTAAGTCTACAGCAGGGTATGTGTTTAGTTTGGGATCTGGTGCTGTCACATGGACTAGTAAGAAGCAGCAGGCAGTGGCTCTCTCCTCGACAGAAGCAGAGTATCGGGGAGCAGTTAAGGCATCTTGTGAGGCGGTTTGGCTTCAACGAATGCTTGCGGATATGCATGTCTCCCAGGCAGGTCCTACTCCCTTGTTCTGTGATAATCAGGGAGTGCTCAAACTCACCAAGAATCCAGTCTTCCATGAAAGAACCAAGCATGTGGAAACTCATTGTCACTATATTCGACAGCTGGTTGAAGACGGATCCATCCAGTTGCTGTATGTTCCTACCTCGGAACAGCCAGCAGACATCTTCACCAAGCCCCTTGGTCCTGATAAATTTGTAAAATTCAGGGGGTCTATAGGTGTAGTTAATAGATTGAGCATTAAGGGAGGGTACTAGAATATTAAAATAATGTTAATTTTAGTATTAATGCTCAATAGTGTATATTCTATTTTAGTTAGATCGTCTTCGATCTTCTCAGCAATTTCTTATTAGAAACTTGCTATTCTTGTAAATATTCTTGTATTATTTATGAGCGTCTTGCTCATTCTGTTAATATATCGATTCTTTGAAATCCATTGCGTGTCTCGCATTGTTTTAAGGAAGAGGACAACTCTTTGATAAAGAAAAAAAAATGGAAGTTTGTTTGAATTCCTTGTATGATCTCCCATGGTGCTTCATAATGTGGATGGGTTGTTGGGAAAAGTCAAAAGCCTTAAGGAAATCCCACGTGTATATTATGTAATTTACAATCATGATTAAGATAATACCCCTAACCCTAGTAGGAATGAACAATTTTATACCTAACATGATTGAGGGGTCTCAATCAGGATCTAATTGGTAAATGATATTGCTATTTCATTCCTTACTTTACTTGGGATAGTGATTTTAGGGCAAAAACTAGGGCATTGGAAAAATCCACATTACAATTAAACCTATAGAATATATTGGAAATTTATATATAACCAAAACAATCCTTCATTTGATATAAAATATTGCTACAGTTCTTTTTTTCAGCACTACAAGCTGATTTTTATCTTTCCAATAGGAACCATTTTGCTTCCAGCTCCACAATGTCTATATACTATTATATATATACTTTTGCTTCCCACTTCCCGCTTGATTATACTATTGTGACTACCCTACCCGCTTGTCCTTAAAACTTGATGGCCAGTGTCAAATTGAAGCTCCAAATTATCGAACTTTGTTAGCATCTGAAACGAAAATTTGTTCCAACCTAATCTTGATAATCTAAACAACCACCTTGGTATTATTGTTGACACTTGAAATATTAAAATTCTTTTGAATAGTCGGGGTCACAAGAATTCCAAGCAAAAAAACACCTTTAGGTTGATATCAAGCCAATAGAATTTCGTTTCAATTTGGTCTGGCTATCTATATTTACTTTTGGCATGTACTCTTATAAAGCTCAGATATGTTAAAGAAATCAGACAAAAGCCTTACTTAGTATTTATGATATTGTCTACTATTTCCCACTAAATTTGTGTCTTTGGATTTATATACATGGAAAGCATTGCTACAAGCCTATTGCAAATGAAAGTAGTGTAGAATACTAAGAAAACAACACAGCACATCTCTTAAGCATTCCATGTTAATGTCCTTAAGATCTGATGTGGGAACAACCTGAGAAACAGAAAAACACGGCAAATTGCAATAAAAGAGACGCAAGAGATATTATTATTATTATCTGAAAACTATCTGCAATACAAGCATACATGCAAATACGAGGAATAATCCCCACAGGCTGCAATACAACAGCTTACCAAGTTTTCTAGAAACCCTTTACAATGCAAATTATCCAACCCAGAAACCAAAACTCTCCAAAATTTCACATACAACAACTCACATCCCTAAACTATTACAAGTTTCCTCGAATGAGTCCTAAATAGATCTTTTCCAGCTTGGAGCCAAAATTACAATTTAGAAAATTACCATTTGGCAGACAAATGCCAAAACATGAAATTGGAAATATGAAAATACAGCCAGATTCGAAAATTGAAACTTTCCGGAAAATTGTCCAACCTCCGGCAGCCATAACTTTGATCCGAGAATCGGATTTACGAACCGTTTGAAGCGTCGGAAAGCTCTCTGAGTGTAGAATACGCTAAGAAACAGCTCCGCCAATTCCCGCCATTTTCGGGCCTGTTCGACACCGTTTAATGCCTCAAATCTGACTTGGAAGAATTTTTTTCGGTTTTTCAAGAAACTGGAACTTTAATAACTTGCAAACCGTTAATGCTTTTGAACTGATTCTTTCGCCAATGTGCTTATTTTTCCTTCCTTAATCTTCCTACAAATTTTGTCCTCCATCTGACTTCAAATAAAAATCTACTATTTTGGGCAGTCGGCAAGAAAAAGCAATTTGACAATTCTGAGAGTTGGAATCTCTTATTCGTCCAAATGGGTATCCAGAAATGTAAAAAAATAAAATAAAACTAACAAATGAAATATTTTTGGGTGATGCAGGATTGCCCATACACCACCAGATGCTCCTGCATTAAGATCAAATGTAGAAGCATATCAAAGAATATCTATATTTTAATGCAGAAGCATATCAAAGAACATCTATATTTTAATGTTCTTAACATCTATTTTAAATATACGTCCTTTCAAGGTTGCCTACCTATGATTTACCTTAGCAACCTGATGACATATGATGAATCTTTGGAGGTGAACTACATCGCAATGGCTAGCACTCAGTTCTATGCTAAAAATCAATGAAAAAACTCAATTAAACAGCGATTTTGCATGGTTAGGGTGTCGTGACAGGTGGATAGTAAATGCATTTCTCGAGCAATTTTTTCACAATTTTAAAACTTAAAAAATCATTGAAAATCACAGCTGATTAAATCAGAATTTTGGGGGCAAAAATAGTTTCGGGTGGAGATTTTTTTTTAAATCGCAAAATTCAAGATTTTTTTAGGATTTATTCTTCTCTGGTTTGACCTAATTTTCAGGCTTCGTACCATTCTTAGTAGTAAAAATGGATTGGCCTGATCTTGCATGCATGTTTATTTTCATTTGCCAGTTACACCCCTGTGTGAGTTGTTATAACAGGCATTTAATTCTCTTTATAGTGTGTATTTCATGGTTTCATTCTGGGCCAGGGCCCCTTAATAGACCCCATAATTTAACAAAAAAACAATACTAAGGAAAAGTAAACAAAATGATTTCCTTAAGAGGAAAATTACCGCAGAAATGTCCTTGATGAGCAGCAGCTTTTCAAGAGATGTTCGAACCAATTCCCCTTCAACAAGAAAATCAAATGGCTGAGGTTTTTCTGCACAAATAAATGCACTTTTGAGTCAGATAACAAAAACATCAGTTTCCAATTAAAATATGCAAACTATTACTTTGCATCAGGATATTAAATTAGATCAAAGAGAGAGAAATCTGTTATAAGGAATTTCATTTCAAGAAAGTTGTTCTAAGGCAATAAAAATGGTCAGAGACTAGCACACTAATCAAAATGCTAAATAAATAAATGTTCCATGAACAAAGCAGTTAATAGGAGAAAGGATATCATCAAATGGGTACAACCATTAAGGAATTGTACATAAAGTGTATTCTAAAGTTGGAACAGCTGAGCTCGGTAATACTTCAAACAAGACAAGCATCTAAGTTGTTTTTGGTGTGGTCTCAATTAGCTGCTTTTAGCTGAAGGTCTATGTGATATTTACACTTAATGTTTTAGAAGGAAACAGGCCTCAGTTTTAAACCCGCATTTACTCATCAAAAAAAAAAAAAGAATTTAAGTTAAATAATTTTTCAGAAATAGAAAGACAAGAGTCTAGGATAATTGAAGAGCTCCAAAATTCAATGGCATAGCAAAGAGGGCAAGAAAACAGATGGCAATATATGGACAAGAGAAAAACATAAGCTAGAAATACAATAAATACTTGTGAAGTCCCAGCCTGAATACCCTTCAAAACATAGTCTATCTTCTTCACCATTAAGCAGCTATAAGGACCTTGGATATTTATGGCAATTGTCTCTAGTAACCTCAACCATTGAATTCACGGTACTACATCGACTCCTCCCATCAATTTTAAATAACAAAGACAATTGTACCCAACAGTATTTACCATCACACTTGACAGTGCCTCTATCAGCAATCATCACCTGATATTCTAGAGCTAACTGCTTAAAATCTTAGTTAACTCACCAATTATGAGCAAATAAAGTCATGGGGGGTATTAAAATCAATTAGGACTATCACCTTTCAATTCTTTATACAACCCACCACCTTATGAAGTTGAGGGTTGCAAAACCTACAGCCACGAGACATAAAATGATGATGTCTAGTTCCAGAAAGGTACCGTATCATTTTCTTTGAAGTGTCTCTTCCTCCTGTTCTTACTGTTCTCATGGTTGATCAATATGGGATAGGCTTCTTTTTAACCAAATTTGTACCCATGTTGAACTTATTATCACAGCTATAACATAACCCTTTTGCTTTAGCTTTTTCTTACATCATTTGTAGTGGAGTCAGAGTTGTAGGCTGACAATGTTGTTGAAGGGCATTGCTCCATTCATTATTGCCTCTAGGATAATGATTGTTGTGGCCTGGCTAACCTTGTTACTGAAAATAAGTATATGACAGTGTTCTATTTTCCTTATATTTATTCTCTGAAAAGACAAAAATTGGCAGCGTTTAATGTCCCTTATATCAGATCTCAGCAAAGGAAAATAGTCAGCATCCACTGCACAAGCAGGTATAATCACCTTGATGATCTCCTATGGCATAACAAAACAGACTTTGCATTGAACAGTGTCCTTCAGCCCTCCAGTAAACCATCATATTCTTCTTGCAAATAATTTTTTACCTGCAAGCTTAGCCTTAAAAATTCTGCAACGATCCCCTACAATCCACTACTGGTACTGTTTCCAGAGCTTTGTTAATCAGCCAAAGAAGGTAACATTACCTCAAAATGCACTATTAATGCTTCCATAAAATTCTCCCATAACATAATTAATAGTTCCTGGCTCCTTCATCCATGAAGACCAAATATATTGGTCATTCTCCATGTACAAGGTTGTCAATTCAAATTGTACTCTCTTCGTAAATAATGTATAACAGAACTCGGGGGATGACCCCACAACACAGCAGTTAGCTGCAAGCCTCCTACATGGAAGGTCTTGGGTTCGAGTCTACTCGACTGGTTCTTAGCTCCAGGGAAAAAGCTAAAAAATACCGCTTCAGCTATGAATTATCAAAAAAAAAACGTATTACAGAACTCAAATAATTGCTATATTTGGACAGCTCAAGTAAGAGGCTTCTTGCCATCAACTTTGTATATATCTATCTTGGCTGTATCTACAAGTCCCAGCCCAGGTGATCCTCCATTAGTGAAATCCATTTTCACCTCAGCTTCTCCTTTAGATGTTCTCAATTCTGTATTGGATAAAGGTGATCCATTAATTTGTTAGGAAAGAGTCCATTGAGAACATATTGTATGAATGATGACCTCTTCATCTGGTCATCAAAGCATGCCTAAATGCAAACAATATGATTATCTTCTAATTCTTTACCCGGCTCTTTTTTATCATTCGAAATTACTCTGAATTCTAGAAAAGAGGAGGATTCTGGAAGAGACCAACGTACAAAAATGGTGTATGCAAGTTTTAAAATATAGAAGCCGTATTGAAGCTACACCATCTTAAAGAGTCATGTCTCAGAGCAATTGGATGATGGAACGCAGTAACAAGGGACTCAAACTTTGACTATAATTTTTTAATTTTAGGAGCCTGCACAAGGTGTTTCTATGATCTCTAGCTGCCACCAACTTTCAAAGCACTAGAGAGTGGTTTCTGGAGGACTTTCTGATCCCAAAAGTCCACGAGCTGCTATTATTTATCTCCCATGTGAGGGTGAACTTTACTATATCTGCATAGCAGCATATCAAGTTCCACACAATAAAGACTTTTGAATGAGTTAAGATAGTGAAGATTTTTTTGTAGGACCAAAGAATTCAAACGGCATTTTTTTAAGATTTTGCTCTTAAGTGGGTCCTGGTTACAACCCTAACCTTCTGCATGTCACTATGTTTTGTTTGGTTCTAAAGAAGCTGACATGTAGCACACTAACCATCGACTGGTCATATGTTAGTTTCTAGATTTCATAACTTTTTAGATAGTTCCTTCATTAGCATTCTAAGTTGCATTAACCTATTGTATTTTATATGTAGGGGCAAGTTAGTCAATTGCTAATCATCACATTGTGTGTTCAGCTATTATTGAATGCTTTTGGGAGGTCCCTGCTGCAGTTGCCGTGCTTTCAATAAGTACTTCAGCATTCGTCATCTGTGAATATATATTTCAGACATGAGATCTGTAAACCTGTTACATGAAGATTTGATCTATAATATCTGCTACGCTCCGGTGTTGATATTATTTGAATTTGTTATATTTTATGTTAGAATTGCTCCTTAGTTGTTGATAGTGGGAGGGTCTACTATTTATTCTGCTCAATTTGCAACTACACCCTTATCGAATATACTAACATCATTTCAAATCACGTCAAAGTGGCATTGTGGGCAGCCATTCTGTGGCAAAAAGAAGTAGTTGAAGGCTAAAACAAGGGCAGGAGGGATAAAAATCAGATAAATACTTTGCGACTTTCCATCAATTTTTTTCTCTGATTTGCATCGCAACAGTATTTTTGTGGGGTATGGAAGATAAGTAGCCTGGATTAGCATTAATCTGAGAAGAACTAGAAGTTTGCCATAATCTGAGAAGAATTCGGAATGTTTGTTTGGAGGAGTACAGCTCCCATAGAAAAATTATTGCATTTGTAAAAATTGCCCACAACCCATTCAAAAACCGTACGGTTACAGGGCAGACCTCCCTGTTAGTAGCTGCAGGAACCAATGTTTGGAGAATTCTGGAGAAATAATCAACATACTCTAGGAAAATAACAGCAAACGTTAGACACTGGATCTACCTGAGGGCATTTCAAATGAAGGGAGAACAGCAATGAGGGATATAGAGAAAAACTTAAGTCCCAGGAAAATTCGTCGATACTAAAACACCTGAAAATGAAGGGAAAATAAAACTCGCAGCTGGCGTACTGCCCTTCTTTCCCTCAAACTGAAATCTAAAATTCTGAATTGCAGCACGTAGAGAAGGCAGATAAGAATAACAAAACTAAGATTACAAGTGGACAAACTTACCATGGCCAAGAAGGGTATTGATGACTTCTGAGAGGCCATATCTGGTAAGATTGGCAGGAACAGCGAAGGATGTGGATGGAACTTTTAATTCAGGCGGCAGTTTTGTTGTGAATCGAACCTGCACCTGCCGAGATTCTTCCTTATTCTGCTCGGAACCATTTTCTTGTGCTGCGTCCATACTTCCTCAATCTGTGTTTTGAGAAACTAATAATTTTGAGCTTAAACCCTGGATAAAAAGGATACCCACATTACAGTTTAGGGGTTCAGGGGTTTAAGATTATAGCCAATAAAATTAGTATACCGTTTTTTAAGTTGTTATTTGTCTTTTCAAATTAATTAAAAAGTTTTTTTCTTAATTTTAGTTTTCTAATATTAATGTATATTATTTAATGAAAAATGATAAAACTATTATTTATAAGAATTTTAAGATAAAAAAAATTAATTCTTATTGTAAGTTTTATGTAGATAAAAAAAATAAATGTCATGGCTACTACTTGTCGTTTTAATAGAGTAATATATATAATGAGATATGCATTGTAGGTTAAAGTTATATGTAAATTGTAATTTGATTTTAATTTTGATTTTGAGAAATGAGATTGTATTAGAAATAATAAGATATAGTATAATATTATTTAATTATATTCCACTTACAAGTGATATAATATTAAAATATTATATTATTTTTATTATTTAAAAATTATTTTATTTTATTTCCAAAATTATCTTTTATAAATAAACATTAAGATTTTTATATTATTAAATTTTAATCATTATATTATTAATATATGTTAATTATCTACTAATAAATACATGATATACTAAATACAATTCAAAATTTAAGTCTGGATTATGGTTAAATTAGAGTTATGTTTAAAGTTGGTGTTAGGCTAGGCTTAGGTTAAATATGTTAAAGTTCATTTAGAAATATTCATATAGACAAACATTGGGATTCTTATAATATTGTATTTTAATTATTATATTATTATATTATTATATAAATTTTTATATGTTTATTATTATGTTGTTGTTATTTATTAATTTATTATTATATATAGTAGTACTATATTATTAATTTATTGCATATGAGGATAACTAACATTATATTATTATATTATTAGTTTATGTTTTTTTATATTATATATGTGTAAAATAAATTTCATAAGAAAATTTAAATATATCAAATATTATGTTAACGTACCTAAAAAATTGCCTCAAAAATCATTTAGATGCAAATTTTCCAAGCCAATTAGATTGGAGAAAATTAATTTCTATCATTTACAAACTTAAAAATCACGCAACTTAACTTTATAAAAATTAAAAAATATATATCAAAACCAAAAATATGTAGGTCTAATTGGTGGAGAAACAATTGAATAATAACGTAAGTAATTATGATTATGGATGGCGTTCGTGCGAGGGCTCACAGGTGGTCGAGCTAGGATTTCACGGCCCTAGCTCACGGGAGGCGCAGGTGCAGGTTCGTGTGGGGGCAGGGAAGTGTAGGGTGTCGGGGGCTAGCGGTGGTGGACGGTGCTGAGCAAGGCTCGGCGATGGGAGAGAGTGTGGTCACTGGGAGGGGTGGAGGCTGCGCAGGGGTGGGGTTCTAGACTGTTGCGGCCTGGGGCAGTCCCGTGTGACAGAGATCTCCAACAGGCCCCTCTCTTTGGTGGTGCATGGGAGAGGAGGTGCCTAGGGTGTTGAGCCTCCGTGAGTGGCCCTTTGGGGTGTGGGTCATTGGCCCTCTTGTTTTATTTTTTATTTTTATTTTTGCACCCTAATGGCGAGTTTTGGTGGTGAGGCCTCGCAGGTTGCTCCAACCATGGATTTTCGTGTTGCGGTGGGCTCAAAACCCCCACTTCAGAGTATGAAGACTTTCAACAATAATCTTTTCTCATCTGACTCAAGGTTTGGGAGTGTTGGCAGCTCTCGCATTAGGAAGATTAATGGTTGTATGGAGAGATGCAGTGAGAGGCCAAAGTTGGTTATTCCTCCGAAGACGATAGCTGAAGACATTGAATATTTTTCAAATCACTCGCTATACTGCAAGTTTTTGGGGATGAGGGTTTCCTTGCAGTTTTTGGAAAACTGGGCGCAAAGAACTTGGGCATCGGAAGGGGAAATGGAGATTATGCTGCTGGAAAATAACTATTTCATTGTTTCTTTCAACTGCATGGAGGATCGCAATAGGGTCTTTGAAGGAGGCTCGTATTTTTTCAACCAGGTGGGATTATTCATCAAGCCTTGGCATGCGGGGTTTAATCCTTCAGAGGAGCTCCCAAATAGGGTTCTAGTGTGGGTTCGGTTACCACGTTTTCCAGTGGAATGTTGTCGCGAGGATGTGCTAAGGATGCTTGATGCTCTACTTGGGAGGCCAGTGGGATCCTCAACGCAAACCCTGGGGAGAAAGGTAATGACCTTTGCACGTATCTGTGTTGAAATTGATCTTAGTAAACCTCTGCCAGATGCTATAGATATGTGCACAGGCTCTTATTCTTGGGTTCAACAGTTAGATTATGAGACTTTACCATTTCGTTGTCGGTTGTGTCATGAGTATGGTCATTTACAGCACAAGTACCCTAGATACAAACCGATGGTGTGACAACCTCAGCAGTCTGACCCGAACTTAGTTAGGACTGAGAAAGGGAAAGTTGCCATGTCGGTCGAGCTTGAGGGTGCTGATGGTTTTGTCTCAGTTAAGACAAAGAATAGGAACAGAGGACAAAAGAGGCCCTTACAGGAGAGACAGGAAGAGGATACCTTTAATAGATTTGAGGTGTTGGATGACCTTAGCCATCAGGAAGTAAACCCGGGGTTAACCCCTCTGGATCAAGGTGCATCAGGAGGGGTTCCAGAAAGTGTAATTGAGGACTCTACCCAGGCCCTCCTAGTGGTTGGAAGCCAAGAAATGGAGATAGACCAGCCAGTAGGGGTACAGTTGGGGTTGGATCCTGGTTTTGAGGTGAATTTGGTTGAGGGGGAGGGCTCTCTAATAGCTTTGAAATTGGAATCGGTTGGGGTTAAAAGTAATGTCCTCCGTTCACCTGGATCTTCACCAGAAAGATATTAAGAAAAATGCTTCAGAGAAGAGCCCAAAGGTTGGCAGAAAGAAGGATATGGATAAGATCAAATTGATGGGGGAGAATTTGGTTGAGTCAGGGTCGGTAAAGACTTTGGATTCGCACTTTTCCAATCCTCCAAAATGATTGTGATTTCATGGAATGTAAGGGGCTTGAACAGTGGCCCTAGACAAAAAATTGCTCGGGATTTGATTAGGAATCATTCACCTGATGTCCTATTCTTGCAAGAAACTAAACTTTTAGTGGAGAGTATGTTGGGTCTGGTGCCAAAGCTGTGGGGGCAAGGCGAGTGTCAATGTGTTGGTGCAGCTAGCTCCTCGGGAGGGGTGGCCTGTCTTTGGAACCCTTTAAGGTTTCACCCTGTCTGGTGGGTTGCCTCCAGATCCTCGTTATCTAGTGTGATATCTAGTCTTAAGACTGGGGAATTCATCCTGTTTTCAAACATCTATGCTCCCACTGATCTTCGGGGTAAGCAAAACTTATGGTCTCATGTTTCTTGTATGCGAAGGCTGGCCCCTTTTCATCCTTGGATTATGGTAGGAGACTTCAATGCCATCCTGGAGTTGAGTGAAGAGAAGGGGGTGTTATGCGATTGGAACCTTCTTCTTTCCTTTTTCAGGATAGTATATCCTTGTTGCAACTAGTTGACATTAAGCCTGGCAATGGTTTGTTCACTTGGAACAATAGGAGGGTGGGAGAGCATTGGATTGCAGAGAGTTTGGATCATTTTCTGGTGTCTAGTTTTTGGATTGGTGGGGGGTGGTCCACAAGTTCTAAGATTCTTGACTGGAGAGGGTCGGATCACTGGCCCATCAAGCTGGTGTCTTCTTCGGCTCGAGTTGCCCGCTCACCTTCATTCAAATTCCAACTTATGTGGCTTGGGGACCCTACTTTGCAGGTTCTGGTTGTGGAGTGGTGGAGAAAAGGGAGGCCGGTCTTTGGCACTGCCATGTACTCTTTTGCCAAGCAGCTGCAGTTTGTTAAGTTTCAGCTTAAGTAGTGGAACCGACAGAGTTTTGGGAACATTTTTCATGAGAAGAAAGTTGCTCAAGCTGTGCTGAATGGGATCACTAGTGTAATCAGAGAGCATGGTTTGTCTGAGGACTTGCTTAGGGAGGAAGTCAGGGTTGTCAAGGTGGTTGAGGAATGGGAGCTTAGGGAAGAAATATACTGGAAGCAAAGAGCTCGTATTGATTGGCTGAAGGAGGGGGACAAGAACACTGCTTTCTTCTTCAACTCAATGAAAGCACGGAGACATGGAAACTCCATCCCTATTTTGGTTAATGATAGAGGTGAGCAATTCTTATCCTTGCAGGAGATATCTAGGTAGTCACTTCAGTTTTTCTAGTCCCTCTTTAGAGAGGACTCTCGGGAGGAAATGGTGGAGGAGAATCTGGTTTTGGCTTGCATTCCTGCTCTTGTCACGGGGGAGATCAATGAGCAGCTTTTGTGTCCTATTTTGTTGGAAGAACTTGAGAGGATTGTCTTTAACATGAGGAAAGGAAAAGCTCCTGGACCGGATGGGTTCCCGATTGAATTCTTTCAAGAGTTCTAGGATATTATCAAGCTGGATTTATTGGAAGTAGTCCAGGAGTCCTAGAGGAATAAGCAGATGCTTCAGGTGTTGAATGCAACTTTCATTGCTCTAATCCCCAAGTGTGATGGGGTCGACCGGTTAGGCCAGTTCCGCCCTATCTCTCTCTGCAATTTGATTTATAAGATCATCTCTAAGCTGATAGCGGATAGATTGAAGAAGTGTCTGGGGAAGGTTATTTCTGAGGAGCAGAGTGGGTTTGTTGAAGGGTGCCAAATTTTGGATGTTGTGGTCATTGCTACGGAGACCATTCATTCTATGGCAACCTCCAAGGAAAAAGCTATGTTTATCAAGTTGGATATGGCTAAGGCGTACGATAGAATTCGGTGGTCCTTCCTTCAGAAGATCCTTAGGGCTTTTGGTTTTGCTGATGAGTGGATACAGTGGGTTATGAGTTGTGTTACGTCTACTTCTTTCTCTGTGCTTATCAATGGAGACCATACTGAGTTGTTTGGTGCTTCTAGGGGTCTCTGCCAAGGGGACCCCCTCTCCCCTTATTTATTCATTCTTCTAGCCGAGGGTCTAGAGAGGCTGATTAAGCATAATGTGGGGTTGGGTATTATTCAGGGTTGGAGATGGGGTAATGACTTGCAACCGCAGTCTCATTTGCAGTTTGTGGATGACACGGCCCTTATGGGGCTAGCTAGGATCAGAGAAGCTTCTAATCTGCGTAACGTCCTGGATGTTTATCTTGTGGTCTCCGGCCAGTTGATCAATGAGGATAAATCTTCTATCCTCTTTTCCAACACTCCTGAAACTATTCAAAGGAGGATTTCTCTTATCTTGAGATTCCAAGTTGGCTCCCTGCCCTTGATTTATTTGGGTGTTCCTATTTCTCCTGGCAACCCTCTTAGAGAGTCATGGCAGGGTATCTTGGACAAATTTTGCTCAAAGGTTGATCACTGGACTCATACATGGCTTTCCTTTGCTGGGAGGGTTCAATTGATTCAGTCAGTGGTTCAGGCTCTTCCGATCTATCGGTGTATGCTTCAGGTGGCTCCTAAGTGGTTCTTGAAGGGTTTGGATTCTTTGGCTAGGCAATTCTTATGGGCAGGTAATCTCTCCTCTTCCAAATGGAGTCTTGTTAATTGGGATCTGGTGTGTAGCTCGAAGTAGTCGGGGGGGCTTGGTTTAAGGTGGTCTATTCTTTTTGGGGAAGCTCTTGCAGCTAAATTGTACTGGAGGTGGTGTGTTGAGCAGGATCGAGGTTGGGCTAGGATTTTGGCCAACAAATATATGCAGAGGATCTCGATGGAGGAAATCCCTAGATATCCACTTGAGGGAAAGGGCTCATCGATCTAGTATACTCTCAAGAAGGGGGCTTCTCTCATTAAGGCTGGACTTTTTTGGATTTGCAGAAGGGGGGAAGAGGTCCTTTTCTGGATTGACTCTTGGGATGGATACCCTCCCATCCTTGATCAGTTTCCTAACCTTGGGAATCTATGTCAGAGGTTTTTGGAGGTGGGATGGTCAAGGGTGAGTGACTTCAAGGCTGTTTATAGGTGTGGTCAGCTGGATTTGGAGCGATGGAAGGATCCTAATGAGTGGCCAGTTGTTGGGATGGAGGAAGAGTGTGCTAGGTTGCATGGAATTTTGGTGAGTAGACACTGTAGCTCCCTCAAGGATAAGGATGGGCTTGCTTGGTCTCCAAATCCTAAGGGTGTTTTTTCTGTGGCTAGTGGATACCGAGAATTGTTGAACCGAAGACTTGAGGGCAGAGAGGTGAACTGGTGGAAACAGGTGTGGAATAATGCTTCTTGGGCGAAGTGTAACTGCTTTGCTTAGACTTTGACTTTGAATAGATGTCTAACTTGGGACAATATCTGCAAGCGGGGATTCTTGGGGCCTTCTATCTGTGTTTTGTGTGGTAACGGGGAGGAAGCATCCTTGTGTCCATGCGGATTCTCTGGTGGAGTTGTGGAGCAGTTTGGGCAGACCTCCTATCCTGTCCTGATTCCTCCAGACTGTCTGGTATATTGGGCCCATCTTCATTCTGTGGCAGATCTGGCTCGAAAGGAACAGGAGGATCTTTCATGAGGTCAAATTGTTTGTTCAGCAAGTTTGGAATAGGATCATTGCTATGATCTGGGAGACAATGGAAGCTAAATGTGAGGTGAATTTTCTGCTGGGTAGAGATGAGGTAGATATTGTGAGTAGGCTTGGCCTGCAGGAGTTGTCTCCGACTTCTGCTTGTGTTAGGAGAGGTAGACGAGCTATGAAGAAGGTGCATAGGGTGGGAAGGTGGATACTCCCTTAGGATGAGTTTATCAAGATTAACATTGATGGCTCATCTAGGGGTAATCCAGGCCCTGCTGGTATAGGTGGTGTTGGCAAGAATAGTAGGGGGCAAGTTGTTTTCCTCTTTTTAGTGCATAAAGGATGGCAGTCTAATAATTTTATGGAGGGATTTGTGATTCTCTATGCACTAGAGCGGGCTTGGGTGTTGGGTCGAAGGAAGGTGATTTGTGAATCGAATTCACAAATTTTTGTTAACTTGTTGACTGAGCAAAAGGTGAGTGGGATTCAGTGGTAGTTGGCAGGGATTGTCCCGTAGATTCTCCAAATTAGCTCTTTAATGGAGCAGGTGTCTTTCATCCACATCCCTCAAGAATGGAATAGAGCAGCTGATTGTTTGGCCAAGTGGGCCTCGGAACATGGTAGTGATTGGAAAGTTGAAGGTTGGGAGCATCTCTCCGGGGATTACTGTTAGGACTTGCAGAAGATTTTCACTGAGGACATGGAGGGTTTTGAAGTTGAATGATCTGAGGCTGGGTTGGTGGTTTTTTTTCTCTGGGGCCTCGGGGCTCTGGATCTCTTTGTAATTCTTGTGTCTGATTTTCAATAAAGTTTTTACCCTTTTATTAAAAAAAAAACAATTGAATAATAACGAGTTAACAAAAATGAAGAGCAACCTATTGCAATAGTACTATCCTAACGCCAAGTACTGATTAATTATACTTTACATTTATTTCTTGTTATTATTTGTCTTATCAAACTAATTAAAAAAGAAATTCTTCATTTTAGGTTTTCAATATTAATGTACATTATTTATTGATGAAATGAGATTTCCACAATCCATAGATTATCTATAAAAGCTTTTGGAAACGATTGTGTGTGAGTTTTTTATCAACATTTCGGATCACACTCTGTGATCCATCATCAAGATGAATGAGAGCACATTAAGCAAAAAATGAGTGATTGCAAACTAGGATGATACTTAAAAAGAGGGGAGAGATGAAAGAAAAAGACAACAAGTACAACAATAAAAAATTAAAAGTTAAAAAACAAAAAGAAGAAAGACAAATAAAATAAGAATTGGAAAAGAACAAATAAAGGAAAGAAATAAATAAAATTACAAAACACCAAAATGTACATACATACATATATATATAAACAACCAAAAAACACAATTATAAGAAGACTAAAAAATTAAGCAATAAAAAGGAATTAGAAAAGCATATGCATACACATGGATGTAAATATGTATATATGAAGGCACATACATATATACCAAAATATGTATATGCATATAAATAAGAACCAAATAAAAAAATGAAAAATGAAATAAAATAATAATAATAATAAAAATAAAAATAAATAATAAAATAATAAAATAAAAATACACACCCGCATACACATAATAATGAAATGCATTTAAGTAAAAATACCACCAAATGTGTGTGTGTGTGTGTGTGTGTGTGAGAGAGAGAGAGAGAGAGAGAGAGAGAGAATGGAGTATATATGTAAAAATATATACCCTTGTGTGTGTGTGTGTTTGAAATATATACTTATATAAATTTAGAAAACAAATGAGAACAAAAAGACAAAACACTAACAAACAAAAGGAACTCAAAAAATAATAAAAATATAAGAGAAAAGAAAACCAAGAGGCCAAACAAAGCATAGAAAAGGCAGGAACGGAGAAGGAGGAAGAAGGCAGGGGGGGTTGAGGGGGAGGGGGGAGAAGGGGGGTCGGTCATAGGGAGTGACACTTACCAAGGCTGAAAAGCAAGGGGTACCAAGCATGACTAAGACTCCAACCATCATCTCTATTTAAGTTATTGGGATGATTATGGATCTCAATGGCCTCCAAAAGTTTCCTTTTGAAAAAATTATCCTCCTTGAACAAGATTTGTGTGTTCTCCAAACAAATATGGTGTTTGGATGAGGAGGAATTCTCGACAAGTGTCGATTGGGACACCTAGTCATGTCTGATGTCCGCAACATGTTCTTTGATACGGGTGGAGAAGGAACGACCCGTTTCACCTATATAGGGGGTGCCACATGAACAAATCACCTTGTAAACACCTGAATCAAGGAAAGAGTCTCTAGAGTCCTTGAGGAGAGGAAGAAGCCTTTTAATAGTGGCGCGTGACTTGAAAGCACAACAAATGCCTTTCTTAAGAAGGATCTTGTTGATAATGTGGGAAATACCTTCAACATAGGGAAGGGATCCATAAAGCGAGAAGGAAGGACGGGAAGGTTTGGGGTCCAAAATAAGCCAAGACCTGATATGGTAGAATATTTTAGAAATTTGCTTAGAAGAATACCCATTCAGCAAGAAAACCTTGCGTAGCTGGTTCAACTCAGGTTCTAGGTATTTTTTTATCACAAATTCAATACGCTCTAATGGTGAGCGTTTTAAGGATCCCTAACTTTTGGCTGGGGTGGTGGTGGGAAGAGGTCTAAAGGTAGAGGTCGGTGTGGGTCGCTTTTTGATACACACGACGACCCAAGGAACCATCAGGTTTCTTTATGAGCAGTGTGTCTAAAAATGAAAGTTGGTTATTCGATTCGAGCTCCTTTGTGAATGAGATACATGGCGCAATGTTAATAAGATGAGAATGAAATTCTTCCAGCTTGTCTAAGCTATGTGGCCAATAGACATTCGTGTCATCCACATATCTTTTCCACCACTTTGGTTTAAGTGGGAAAGAGTGGAGGGCAATGTCCTCAAATTGTTCCATGTAGAGGTTAGTGATGATGGGAGATAGAGGGGAGCCCATCGCTACACCATCCACCTACTCATAAATGATACCTTGAAAGGAAAAGAAGGTAGATCTAAGACATAACTCTACCAGGCTAGAGATTTCAGCTTGAAAAAAGATAAAAATATTTCTTATAGAATTTAAAAATTTGTCAATTATAAATAAAAAATTAATTCTTAGTGTAAGTTTATGTAGATAAAAAAAAATAATTATCTTTTACATTTGTTTCTTGTTACGTGTTAATAAAAACTAAAGGCATTTAATAGGACGTCTTTGTCAATTAAATTAAATTAACTAACTTGAGTTAAATTAAATGAATTAAATTAAATGTAATCATTGTCATTTCAACTCGAGTTGAAATATCAAGACTCTAAGTTTGTTGATTCCATGGTTTGATACATTAAACGAAATATCATAATTTTTTTTGACGTATTACACTCAAATGTAAAAACATGTGTTAATGAAAACTAAAGGCATTAATTTGATATGCTTGTGAGTGTCAATAAAATTAAATAAAATAACTAAAATAAAATGAAATTCAATTAAATAACTTAAATTAAGTGTCTCGTTTAAACTCAAGTTGAAATATCAAGACTCTAAGTTTGTTGAATTCATGGTTTCATACATTAAAAGGAATATCATAATTTTATTTCGCATATCATAGTTGGATGCAAAGACATATGTTAATAGAAACTAGAAGCATTTAATTTGACGTGTTTGTAATAAATGCATAAACAAGAGAAATATATTTTATTTATTTTCTTCTTTCAACTACCAGTTACTCTAATTTAACTATACAATCATTTATCTCTATCTCCATCATGCAATCAGTTAACTTCCTAATTATCTCAATATAATAATAATGTAGTCTTGATAGATTTTTCTTTCATCAAGAGTTTAATAGAAATATAATAATATAATAGTATCTAAATAATAATTTATTTATTTGATCGATAAAAGGCCGACGCCAAAGAATTTTTATTAATTAAAAAATAATTACAGTTACACCTTCATTCAGTGTGGGCACCGGTAGGAAAGAATGGAGGAAAGAAAACCTCCGGTCTAGCCCAGATCCATTAATGGAGTATCTAAATAATAATTTTATTAATGACAATAGAATAATAATAATAATAGGTATACTAGTTTTTAACATAGAATTAAGAGAAAAATAAGCTAATTAAAATTTAAGAATGATTTTAAATCATATATATATATATATATATATATGATTTAAAATCATTCTTAAATTATATATATATATATATATCATTCTTAAATTTTATATATATATATATATATATATATATATATATATATATATATATATATATATATATATATATAATTTAATTTAATTTAATTTAATAATTTAAACTAAATAAAATAACTTAAATGAATTAAATTAAATAACTAAAATATTGATGATTTAAACTCAAGTTGAAATATCAAGACTATAAATTTGTTGATTTCATGGCTTATACATTAAAAGGGATATCATAATATTTTGATTTTGATTTTGATAGGTAATAGGCCGTAGCCGCAATATTTTTGAATTATTATTATTATTATTATTATTATTATTATGTTTGATTAGATTGACCCAAGACCTTCCCCATTATGGAAGGCCAAGAATCACAACTTAGAATTCCACTTTAGATGTCCCTATTGGTAATTGAACTTGGGTCTCCACAGTGGGAACCCAGTGTTTTACCCAGTTAAGCTCAACCCCTTGGACAAAGGGATATCATAATATTATTTTTAATATAGATTTAAGAAAAAAAATAGGCTAATTAAAATTTAAGAAATAAAAAAATTAAATTAAATTGCTTAAATTGAATTAAATAACAAAAATATTGGTCGTTTAAACTCATGTTGAAATATTGAGATTTAAGTTTGTTGATTAAAAAGAATCGCATAATTAAGAATTATTTAAGAGAAAAAATAAGCTAATTAAAATTTAAGAACTATTTAAAAAAAAAAAAAAAATTAATAGAGTTGCCTATAGGGGCATTTTAAGGATAAGGGGATAAAAGTGGGTGGTCATAGTAGCAAGCGAGCCCCACCCCTTTAGAATAGTAGGGTTGTTTCACCCACCCACCCAACTAGAATTGGAGGAGGGCAACCACTACTAAGGAAAACAATGAATAGTAGGGGCTCACCTGACGAACAATAATAGCCACCAATTCAAGATACCTCCTATTAACATATCTTGGCTAGCTAGGTTAACCTTCTATGGATTGGGATTGGCTCCATCCCCCCCCACTTGCTAATGATGTGAACGGTCGTTGACTCACTCCTTACGATCGACTACATCCTCGGGGATAGAATCACGACATGAGACAAACCAGTCGAAACTCTTAATCATCTCTGTCACCTTCTCTACTATTGTTGGTGGTAAGACTTAGTCCATTGTTAAAGTTAAATTAAATTAAAAATTAAAATATTGGTTATTTAAACTCAAGTTGAAATATCAAGACTCTTAGTTTGTTGATTTTATAGTTTGATAGACTAAAAGGAATATCATAATTTTATTTTTCATATAGAATTAAAAGAAAAATAAGCTAATTAAAATTTAAAAAATATTTTATAAAATTAAATAAAATATTTTAACTTAAATTGTGTTAAATAACTTGAATAAAATTGAATAATTTAGATTAATTAAATTAATTAACTAAAAAATATTTAAGACATGCATTTTCATTGGGCTCATAATGACTATTTTTTCTTCAGCTTCTTTCAGTGTAATTTTTAGTTCTATTTGATTTGGATCCAATAGGTAGTGCATGGTCTAATCAACTTAGAGATCCAATAGGTAGTGCATGGTTCGATCAACTTATACTTAGTCCAATCAATAGTAATGCAGGAATATATTTTATGAAAATTACAAGTTTTCCTTATTAATAATACTCTTAACTAGAAGAGAAAGTATATGTTGTATAATTTCAAGTTTTCCTTATTTATAATTTGCAAGGTATGATTTGTGTCATGGGTTTGGGGAACCCAAATCAAAGGCCATCTTTCCTTAAGAGTACGAAAACCAGAATTTTGTTGTGAAACAAAGATCAAGGTATGTATTTAGGATTTTTAAATATCATTAGTTTCTTTTATTTAGGATTTTCATATATCATTTTGTAGGCAGTTACAGAAAGGATTATATGTCATCTTCTTTGCCAATTCTGATGCTCAAAAAGAGGTCTTAAAGAGGCAATATTGGGTTGTGGGTTCTACCTCTTTTAGGGCTTTAGCCTGGTCTCCAGAGGTGGCTCATGAAGAGGTGCTTGCTTTGGCGGCACCCAGGTGGATTCTTGTTAAGAATGTTCCTCCTTTTTTGTGGAAATTTTTACCCCAATTGATGGAACCCCTCGGCAGGACCATCCGAATGGATGACTCTGTGAGGTTGGTCCCGCACATGGATGCTCGGATGTTGATTTCGCTCCTGTCGGGTATTGAGGTTCCGGAAAACATTTCTGTGAATATCTTAAATGAATCTTTCGTTTGCCCGCTGGAAGTTTTGGGGGGGCTCAATGCGTGCTTCCTCTGTCGCAAGGAGGGGCACCGCAGAAAGGATTGCCCTATCATTAAGAAAAATTTGGTGAATAGCCATAATGTTGCTAATGTTAATCCGCCTGAAAAAAATAATAAGGATTCTGCTGGTGCTAAGATCTCTCCTCCCTATAAAGATGATTGTTCTACTGAGGCCAATAAGTCGTCCAACCCTACTTCCGTTTCTAAGAACCTTGATCCCATTGTTCTTCCTGTCCCCCCTGCTAATGGTGTTGCGCATCCCAAGGATGCCCTTATCCAGAATCTTAGTGTAGTTCCCCCCCCTCTCGGCTCTCATTTGTCTCCCGTTGAGAACTCCGGCATCGACCTCAATTCCGATGACGGTTTTATCGTTGTGCTGGAAAAGAAAAAACGAAAAGGTCTTCACATCTCGCGGCAAGAGAAAGTGGCCTCTGGCTCTGTTAAAAGGTTTGTCCCCAATTCGCATCAAGTGGTCAGCCCTACCATAGGTCGCCAGGATAAATTACCTGGTGACATTGATTTGAACTCAATCTCGCAAAGTGGGGTGGCCTGTGTGCGCTCCCCTCCCAATAACGTGGGTAAGAAACTCCCACAGAAAGTCTTCAAAGAAATAGAAGATGAATATGTTCTTGAGATTATGCCTGCAGGTGCCTCTTTAGATGGGTCCACTGTCTTACCTTCCATGGAGGTTGACGCGCAAGTTATTAACAAGGATGTTGATGCGTACTCTAACTCTAACAAGCTTTGTTTCCCTATGAATTGCTTGTCCTGGAATGTTAGGGGGCTTGAATCTCCCGACAGAAAATTTGTTATTAAACGTTTGTTGTCTTCTTTGCATTCCATTGATTTCCTGATGATGCAAGAAATAAAAGCTACTGGTTTTATATTAGAGACTAATCTTAATTTTATTTGGAAAGATGCTGTTAAAATTTTTACTAATCATGAAAGAGGTAGAGGGGGAATTGCCCTTCTGATCGACCCTAAATGGAGAAACTATATTGCTCGTCATGGTTGCTCCCCGTGTCAGAGAGATGTGTGGTGTATTATTGAGCATGACAATCATACTTTTGGCATTTGTTCTATTTATGCCCCTAATGACTCCCGTGAAAGAAGTAACCTATGGGTTTGGCTGAATACTCTCCCTGATATCCCTTGGCTTTTCGGGGGGGATTTTAATATGATTGAGTCACAGGATGATAAAATTGGAGGTATCCCATTCCATTGGAATGATAATGAAGGGTTTCATTGGAATAGATTTGTTTATAATAAAAACCTGTTTGACCCTCTTGCTGGGAATAGATCTATCCACCGCGGCCTCTGGCACACTTGGTGTAATTTTCAACAGGGCCAATTCAGAATATACTCTAGGCTCGACCGCTTCTATGCTAACAAGCATTCCTTCTCCTTCCTTCCCTATGATGCAGATAACATTATTAAGACCATCGCTACCCCTCTCTCTGATCATCATCCTATCTTTGCCTGTGTTAATTTTATCACTATTCCTATTGCTTCTAGAGTTAGGAATCACAAATTCATTCTTAACTCCAGTCTTCTTTTGGACGATGATGTTCTTGTTGCTATCCAGATCATTAGAGGCATTAATAATTATAATCTGCAACATTGTTCTCATTTGGAAAGATGGTTGTGTAACACGTCAACCTGGAAGAATTTCCTTCAAACGATTGGTCAAAAGAAGGCCAAGGATTACAGATATATTGAAAAATAGTTATGTGCTAATTTGCAAGTTGCCGAGAGTAACATTCAAAATAACTCTGCCGATCTCGATCTGTTGTCACAGGTTATGGCTGCTAAAGATGCCCTTAGAAGTCACCAGCAGGTTAAGGTTAAGGGTGCGCGAATTCGGTCTAGGGCCCATTGGCTCCAAGTCGGAGACAGAGGGACTAAGTTTTTCTTTAATCTTCTTAAGAATAAACATTGTAAAGAGTCTGTTGATAAGCTGTCGATTGACAATCAAGACATCTCTGATCCTGTTGCTATCGCCAATGCCTTTGCAAATTTTTACAGAGCCTTGTTCTCCTCCGAAGACTCTTTGATAGCTGAAGCTGCTAGAAATAAATGTAAATCACTTATTCCTAGCAAGCTTGACTCCAGTGATATCCACAGGCTATCTAAGTCTATTTCCATTGAAGAGATTGAGACTGCTGTTAAAACCCTTTGCAATGATAAGGCCCCGGGCCCGGATGGTTTTCCGATTGAGTTTTATAAAGCTAATTCAAATTGGATCTGTAAAGACCTTTTTGATCTTTATAACGAAGCCATTGCTAATGGCTCTTTAGGCCCGGAGATAAACAAAGGTATTATTAAATTACTTCCTAAGGAAGGGAATAAGGCTCTTATCAGGAACTGGAGACCTATAACCCTGCTGAATGTTTCGTATAAAGTCCTGGCGAAGATTTTGGCTCTTAGGATCGTCGATATCCTCCCTAAATTTATTTGTCCCTCCCAAACTGGCTTTATTAAGGGAAGGTATATTCTGGAAAATCTGATCACCAGCTGGGAAGCTATGCACTGGGCAAAAAGTTCCCACCAGAATACTGCCATGTTGCTTCTTGACTTCGAGAAGGCCTATGACAGAGTCGAATGGAAATTTATCTTGATGATGTTGGAAGCCTTTGGCTTTCCTCCCTATTTTTGTCTTGCCGTGCAAACTCTTCTTAAGGACGCCTCGGCTCAGATTGAAATTAATGGAGTTCTTTCCCCTTCTTTTCCGCTTAGTAGATCTATCAGGCAGGGTTGCCCCCTTGCCCCTGCCCTTTTTGTCATCGCCTCTGAAGCCCTGTTTTATATTCTCAGAGATTCTTCCTTGTCTCCTGAGGTCAGAGGTCTATATCTCCCTAATAATGATGAGCTTATTAACTGTCAGTTTGCTGATGACACTGCTCTATTTTTTGAACTTTCTGAAGTTAACTTTAGAGTCCTTCAAGGGAAGCTTGACCTATTCTGTTCTGCCTCTGGTGCTCGCATTTCCCATACTAAGTCGATTTGTCTTGGATGGGACGAGCACCCCCCTGAGTGGTTTTCCAATTCAGGTTTTCCGTGGGGAGGCCCCAATAAAACCGTTAAGTACCTCGGTATCCCCTTCTCTGTGGATCCTGTTCTTAAGAATATGTGGCTTTGGATTAAAGAAAAAATCCTTAATAAACTTAACAAATGGCACAATAGAACCTTGTCTTTAGCTGGCAGAATTCAAGTTTGTCAGAAAATCCTGTCTTCTTACAGTATCTACTATTCCTCGGCTTGGTTGTTTAGTAACTATCAAATCCAAGAGATTCAAAGTGCCATCAGATCCTTTCTCTGGTCGGATGGAAAAGGAAACAAGAAACATCATGTTGTTAAATGGGCCTGGTGCCATGCTGACAAGATCCTTGGGGGGCTTGGGCTTAAAGATCTGAAATTCCAGGGTATTGCCCTTTCCGCCAAATGGATCTTTCATTCCTTGGAGGGTAACAGCCCTTGGAAAGTGCTTGTCAGGCATAACATTGAGAGAGGTTTTCCCAAGAAAGCTAAGTCTTGGAAAAACCTCCCCTTCGGTGATCTCCTCCTGGGTAACTTCCCTGTCTCTGTTCAAGGTTCTTTGGTGTTCAAGTCAATATGGAAGGCCTGGGAACAGGTCAGGGAGCACATTACCAACAAGGACTGGTACCACCATGATCAACTCCACGGAGAAAGATCTATTTGGTGGAATCTTGCCATCAGCGGGAAGCCTCTTGCCCTATCCCAAGGATGCTCTGCCAGATCCTGGGCTAAAAAAGGTATAAACCAATTTGTGGATCTGTTTGAATCTAATTGCCTCCCGTCTTGGGATGCTATTAAGTCCAAGTATGATATTCCTGATTCGCAGAAAAAAACTTATACTATGGTTCTTCAAGCCTCCAGAAGTATCCCGTCTGCTTGCAATGTGGATTCTCTTAGACACCTTAAATGCAAGTGGCCGTGGGGTGTTGCTTTGGCTAGCCTTAAAGCCAAAAATATTCACTCTGTTATTAACCAGAATAATGACATTATTAATCATGTGAACTCTGTTTGGCATTCCTCATTTGATATTAAGATTTGGAATAAATTGTTTCAATGCTTATGGAGAAGTCCTGTTGAGCCAAAAATCAATTGCTTTAAGTGGCTTGTTTTACTTGATAAGCTTCCTCTTAAAAGGTTCAATTCTGATTCTGATTCCTGTAATGATCTTTGTAATCTTTGTAGACTCCGGGAAACTGGGAGACATATTCTTTTTGATTGTCTTCTTGCTAAAGAAATATGGAGCATGTTTGGTATTATCTATCCTATTAATGTGAGCATTCTTGACATAATTACTGGTTATATCCCTGGTCTTCCCAAGGATTCGAATTTATTTTGGAATATGTTGTCCTCTAACATTCTTTGGCAGATTTGGAAATGCAGGAACGAAGAGAAGTACCAAGGTAAGCCAAGGGCTCTTACTGAGTTTTTCAGAAAACTCACACATTTCAAAATCTTTTTGCAGGTCCATGTCACCATGATGGGTGAGAAAAAGAAGCTAAAAAGATTCCTCCAATGCGGTCATGCGTCTTTCTACTTCCATGAGTTGAAAAATGGCTACCTTTGGTGGAGAACGCTGGATGATCTTCATGCTTTTGATGCTGCTTGTGAGAAGCTTAAGAAAGATATCAGGAAGAATGCGAATCCCAGGATGGATGAGCTCTCCTTGCTCGCTCAAGTGTAAGCGCATAAGAACTTAGTATGGATGGAAGGCCCCCTTGGCTGGATTGCCTGGGTGGATGGTTCATGTGACATTCTGTATTAGCTATGTATATGGCAATGTATATGTATATGTCATTTTTGATGGTGTGAGGCATGGCCTCTTAACTCTGATACTCTGCGGTCTGTTTGTATATTTGATCTCCTTATATCTAATACAAAAAAAATATAAACAAATGACAATAAAATCCACAAAATAATTTGTGAAATATTTAATTATAGTACAGGCTATTTGAATCATATTTATATCTTGGTGAGAATAAGAATTTGATTTTGATCGTAAATTTTTAAATAAGAATGTAGCTTCTTCAGAAAGGATTATTGTTTTTTAGGAATACTAATAAAATTAAATAAAATAACTTAAACTAAGTCCAATTACTATCATTTAATTCAAGTTGAAATATCAAGACACTAAGTTTGTTGATTTAATGGTTTGATATATTAAAAGAAACATCATAAGTTTATTTTTAATATGGAATTAAGAGAAAAAATGAGCTAATTAAAATTTAAAAATTATTTAAGAGTTAAAAAATTAAATTAAATAGCTTAAATTTTTTGAAAAAAAGGTAAAAATTCATTCAAGGTAACACTAGAAATACATTGAAGGCCTCAGGTCCAACAAGGACAAAACTCAAACATCAAAAGAAGTTCCCAAAAGAACAACCTAGAAAGAACCATTACATATTCCCATCCTCCATGATTAACCTCTCCAAAGTCTTGGAATACTCAATGGGTAAAGACCCCCAATTCCTAACATCCCAACCCTCTAAGTTCTCGGAAGCCCACTTGGCCAGATAATCTGCCACTCTATTCCACTCCTTGGGAATATGATAGAAAGTAATATAGTCCAAAGAATCACACAAGTTCATGATCTTCTTAGCCACTAAGGCTAACTACCAATTAACTCCCTCCAACCTTTTCCAAGTCAACATATCCACAACAATCTATAAATCAGATTCACAAATAATCATCTTCCAACCAAGGGATTGCCCTCTCTCAACAACACATAGAATAGCAAGAGCCTCCATCAAATCGTTAGAATTTTTTCTTGTAGATAGATAAAATAAACATATCACCAACACCATTGTCTCCACTAATACCCCCAATTCCAGTATGTTTGATATTTCCATGGGAAGACCCATATGTATTAATCTTCAAAACTCCCACAAGAGGTGGAATCCATCTCCCCTCACGTTGAATCTTTTATTTGGTTTTTTTAGGCCTCCTAACAGCATGAGGGCCCAAATTGTTGTCTTGCAAATTCAAATTCCTTATAAAAGAATCAATAGGATCCACATTCATAAAAAGGTCACATTTAGCTGAAATAGTCTCTTGAAGCATACTAATGATATTATGCCACAAATGTTCCTCCACTAATTTGGAACCCTGAAATATCTTGTGGTTCCTTTCCAACCAAAGATTTAAGTAGGACCAATAACCCAAGCCGGTTGAAGAAACAATGTCTT
Organism: Cryptomeria japonica; assembly: GCF_030272615.1. NCBI lineage: Eukaryota > Viridiplantae > Streptophyta > Pinopsida > Cupressales > Cupressaceae > Cryptomeria > Cryptomeria japonica. The sequence goes on along the minus strand of NC_081406.1, from coordinate 660,237,513 downwards.
AGCAAGAGGTCTCCTCATACTTTCCTAAAATTCAACTAAAGAAGTGGCATGAACACAAGCATGATGCCACACCTCCCACAGCTAATGCCAAATACCCCTATAATATTGACATTGGAAAAAGAGACCTGAAATACATTCTTCACTATTATAATAGAGAGTGAAAATAGAAGGACCATAGAAACCCCTCTTTCGCAGTTTTTTCTAAGACAAATATTTTGGGCCACCAGCCACAAGAAGAAATTACACTTTGGCCAAGAGAAGTTTTTCCATACTTACTTCCACCAAGGCACTCTGACTTAACCCTACAATTGTCTATCCAACTTCAAATAACCTGAGGCACTATAAAAATTACCCTTTGGATTAGGACCCCAAGCTAGAACATGTCTCCCCTTAAGGGAGCTACACAACCTACACTCAAATATCCTAGCAAGTTCTTAACGACCCTCCTCTAAACCACCCCCAAGCCACTCCTAAGGATCTTTCTAACAAGTCACCTACAATTGACCCATGATCTTCACAATTTTAAAATTCTCAACCTTATTCCAACCAGCTTCAGAAAGGATGTTACACAAGGACTGAAGATGGGGAAATTTAGAAACAATAGGAGGATGACCATACCAGGAATCAAGTCAGAAAAAGCATCATCACTTTTATTACAAATCCAAAATAGGCCCTTCCTTGATAAGCTTAGATCCTCTTTTGAGAATTTCCCAAGTCACAAAACCTTTACCCACAAGGCTATATCGAGGCACATCAGAGTTTCTCACATCCCCAAGATATTTTTGAGTAAGAATCCTAGCTCAATCTTGATCTTGACAAGTACACCACTACCAGTATAACTTAGCAGCTAAGACCTAGCCAACTACAGTCGTAGACCTGAGACCAAGGCCTCTTGGCTTTGGCTTGCAACCAAAGTCCCATTTGACCAAGCCCCACTTCACGGAGAGAACATTTCCAACCCAAATAAATTGAAGAGAAAGAGGATCAAACCCTTTAACAAAGCTAGTAGGGGCCACCTAAACAAAACACTTGTAGATAGGCAATGCCTGCACCACTGACTTCAAAAGAATCACTCTCCCAATAGATGAAAGCCATCTACAAGTCTAATGTCTATATTTTTTACAAAAATTATCCAACACCCCCTTCCAAAACTCTTTATGTTGAGCTCCCACCATACGTGGAATCCCAAGATAAACCAAAGGAAGAGTGTCGATTTGGAATCTGAGAGTTTGAGCAATCCCACTTTGAATAAGTCAAGGTGTATTAAAGAAAAGTATAGAAGATTTAGCTTCATTAATCTTTTGACCGGAGGAGACCGAGTAGGTATCCAAGGCTCTCTTAAAATTCATTGCATCATTGATTCTCGTCATACCCATTAAGGCAGTATCATCCATAAATTGAAGATGAGAATGAGGAGGCAAAGTGTTGCTCCAGCTCCAACCTTGAATCAAACCTTGTCTAACATGAGATTGAATAAATCTACCTCGAGCTTCATCCATGATAATAAACAGATAGGGAGAAAGAGGATTCCCCTTTCAAAGACCACGAGAAGCACTGAAAAAATTAGACGACTCTTTGTTGATAAGAATCGAAAAGAAATAAGAGGTAACACAACTCAAGATCCAATCAACCCAATCCCCCCCAAACCTAAATGCTAGAAAAACCCTCTATAAGAAAGACCAGTTGACTCTGTCATAAGCTTTCGCCATGTCCAACTTGAAGGGAATTGCCTTTTCCTTTGAAGATGTCATAGAATAAATTGCCTCCATAGCAATAACAATCTCACCAAGAATTTTCTTTCCACCAACAAAACCTCCCTTCTCCTCAGATATCAAGTCTTTGAAAAAAGGCTTCAGTTTTTCTACTATCAACTTAGTAATAATTTAATAGGACGCATTACAAAGGACAATTGACCTGAAATGATCTAGACTATTCGCATCATCTTTCTTAGGAATTAGGGCTTGAAAAGAAGAATTCAAAGCTTTCAACATTTGCTTATTCTTATGAGATTCTTAAACCATCTTTTAAATATCCAATTTGATAATATCTCAAAATTCTTGATAGAATTCTATAGGAAAGCCATCAGGACCGAGGGCTCTACCTTTCTTCATATGGAACACAACCTCCTCCGATTCCTATAGTGAGACAGGATGAATAAGGACCTCATTCATTTCATTAGAAAGCAATAAAGAGATGCAATATAGGATAGAGGTTTCCTCATCAATTGCAGGGGCGGAGGGGGGGTCTTCAGTAAACAGAGTAGAGAAGTAATGAGAAGCCTCCCTAGTAATCTCTCCCATTGAAGAGAGTCGAGTTCCTTCTGAGGAGATCAGAGAGGTAATAAGATTACCATTCCTTCTGGCCTTAACATAGTTATGAAAAATAGGAGTGTTCCTATCTCCCTCTTGAAGTTAATCAATGGGGGACTTTTGCTTCCAAAATATCTCCTCACGAAGCTCCCATTCTTCCAAATCCTTAACAATTGATTCCTCTCTACTAAAATACATAGTTAATCCTTGATCCCTGATCAAACAAGTGATAGTATCAAGATGATACTAAGCTAACATTTTATTGACCTGAAGGTTCCCAAAGCATTGTCTATTCCACTTCTTGAGCTTATATTTCACATATTGCAATCTTTTAACAAAAGAGTACATAACTCTGCAATAAGCAGCGTTCCTGCCACCAATCAATCATTAGGTCCTAAAGAGACGAATCCCTCAACCACAAGTTGAAATTTGAAGGAGTGATTTTTTTAGGCCCCGAAAGAAACTTCTGAGAATTTGATTGGCCAGTGATCTAACCCTCTCCAATCCAATATCTTAGAGCAAGTAGTCTACCTATCACTCAACCAGTAACAAGAAGCGAGAAATCTATCAAGCCTCTCTGAAATGGCCTCTTCTCCACTTCTATTATTCCAAGTGAAGATGCCATTGTTCAGTTTTACATCAACTAAATTTAAAACACCCATATTATCTCTAAGGAGATTAGCAAAAGGGTCCACCCTAGCTAAACCTCCTTTGTTTTCCTCCAAACTAACAATCGCATTAAAATCTTCAGCCACAGTCCAAGGAAGAAGGGGAACTTGAGATCTAACAAGTCTTAGGTGAGACCATAGTTGAGATTTACCCAAAAGATCAGTAGGAGCATAGATATTAGTGAAAAGACAAGTTTCACCAGAGTCCAAACAAGATGCAACCAAAGAAATAGAGAAGCAATTTGAAATCTACCACAAAGGAATAATATTTCTTGGGTCCCAAAAACAAGCAAAAGCTCTAGAGCTGCCAAATGCCCCAATGCATTGACAAGACCCACAAGACTTGATTCTAGGAGCTCTATTTAACAACATATCCATAGTCAATTTGGTTTCTTGAATAAAAATAATATCCAGAGAATAAATCAATTAACCCCCAAATAGTCTTTTGGTTGGGGATGTTATTCATACCCCTCACATTCCAAGATATAACAATCATTTATGAGACTAAGAGAAGTGGGAGTCAATAGTCTTCATTGGCCCAAATTCCACCAATAGTTAGGGTTAAATTATGGTTAGGATTTATATAGGGTGAAGATTAGAAATTAATTATGATTAGGGTTAATGTTAAACTAGGGTTTAAACAAGGTTAATATTAGGGGTCAATTAAGGTTAGATTTGATATTAAATTATAATTGAGGTTAAATTTAGAATTAGAATTAAAGATATTAGTAGAGTTAGGAATGAATTAGCATTTGTATCAATGTTAATTTATTGAACGATTTTACGTCAATCTCATTACAATAATCTCTTTACTATTATTTATGAATATTAAATATTTTCAAATTTGATCTCTCTTGACATACTTTACTTAGATTTTTTTAAATATAAGTATGCTAGTTATATAGTTCCTTGAAACAATTATATTGGAGAAGGGAATAGATGTAAGGTGTAATAACCAACATCCACATGCAAGTATAAGAGAGGACGCAAGGTACCATGTGCTAGGTAACGACTAGATCAACTAACAGTTAATGTAGCACAATCTCACAATTTTAATTGACCTTGTGATTCTTAACAATCCTAAATATCAAGTATTGCAAAACCTTTTGTATTACATTAATTATATATTATATCATATTCACATGTTAATTTAATTTATACTATATAAAAAAAATATTAATTTTACTCATAATAATTTTACCTTTATATTTTATAATCCTTATATATTAATTTAATTGGTACCACATAAAACTGTATTAATATTAATTATCTAATTTTATATGTATATTTAATTGTTTTAGTATGATATCTTACATAGACTATAATATGGTATAATTAATATAAAATATAATACATAATATAATATTATTAGATATATTTATAATATTATATATTACCTTTTGTATATTATATTGTATTATATAAATGTGGAAGATAATATAATAATATAATAATAATATATCTATAATATTATATTACATGTTTTTATTATGATATATACTATATTCTAATATAATGTAAGCATAATATATATAAAAGATAAAATAATAATAAATTATATAAATACTTCATTGTCCCTTATGCACTTATAAAACATTTAAACAACCCTCACCAGAATAAATAGATAAATGTTTCATTTACACTCGGTAAAATTGTAATATAATATAGATATACTATATACAAAAGACAATACAACTAGCATATATACCTTAAATTTTAATTCAATCTATATAAAATACGCCGAGAGATATCCTTCTTGAGGCGCCTATTTGACTTTAGCAGGTAAAATTGTATAAAAATAGGCGCCTCGAGAAGGATATCTCTCGGCGTATTTTATATAGATTAAATTAAAATTTAAGGTATATATGCTAGTGGCAGTCGCGACACGACATGGAAAACATAAAATAAATCAATATATAATTATATTGTATCTTTTTCTTAAAATAAATTATATTATAATATTATTATATTATTCCGCAGAGATATATGAAATACTAAAATATAAGATATATTAAACTTTATTTAATCACCAGTATTATGGTTATGTTTAGCATTAGGGTTAAGGTTTACATCATGGTTCGGGTTAGGTTTATGATTACGGTTAGGGTTTATCGTTAAGTTTATGATAATGGTTAAGGTTTATATCATGGTTAGGGTTAAGGTTAAGGGTTAAGGTTTGGGTTAGGATTCAGGTTAGGGTCATTATTGACATCATGGTTAGAGTTAGGTTTAGGCTTAAGGTTAGGGTGAGGATTATGGTTAGGGTTTAAGATTAAGGATAGGGTTAGGGTTATGGTTTGGGTTAGGATTATGGATAGGATTTACTCTTAGGATTAGGGATAGGTTTTGGGTTATGGTCAGGGTTAGGGTTAGGATTAGGATTTAGGGTTAGAACTAAGTATTATTGTTAGGGATAGGGTTTAGGGTTATGGTTAGGTTAGGGTTAGGGTTTAGTGTTATGGTTAGGATTATGGCTAGGGTTGGGATGGGGGTTAAGGTTAGGGATAGCATTAGGGTTACAATTATAATTAAGGTTAGGGTTAAAGATTATAATTAGTGAATATAATTAAAATTAAGGTTAGAATTAGAATTAGGGTTAGGGTTAGGATTATAATTAAAATTAGGGTTATGGTTATGGTTAGGGTTATAATTAGGGTTTGGGTCAGGATTGGGGTTAGTCTTAGTGATTATAATTAGAGTTAGGATTAAAGATTATAATTAGTGATTATAATTGAAATTAGGGTTAGGGTTAGGATTATAATTATAATTAAGGTTAGGGTTAGGGTTAGGATTATAATTTGGGTTAGGGTTAGGGTTAGTATTGGGGTTAGTCTTCGTGATTATAATCAACGTTGGGGTTAGGGTTAGAATTGAGGCTAGGTTTAAAATTAGGGTTAGGGTTATAATTATAATTAGGGTTAGGGTTATGCTTAAGATTATAATTAGGGTTAGTCTTAGTGATTATAATTAGGGTTATGATTAAAAATTATAATTATTGATTATAATTAAAATAAGGGTTAGGATTGGGGTTAGTCTTAGTGATTATAATTAGGGTTTGGGTTAAAGATTATAATTAATAATTAAAATTAAAATTAGGGTTATGGTTAGAATAATAATGAGGATTAGGGTTAGGGTTAGGGTTAAGATTGCAATTAAAGATAGTATGTGATGATAACTATAAGAATTAGGGTTTGGGTTAGGATTAGGGTTAGGGTTAGAATAGGCTTCTATTATGCTCATATTAGGGTTCAAATCTACAAATAGAATTGAGTTTAGGGTTAACATTCAATTAGAGGGATTAGGGTTAAGGGTTAAGGTTATAGTTGATTAGAGTTAGAGTTTGTTGTGGAAAGGGTTTAATTATATTTAGGATTAGGATTAGAGGTCAATTTTGGGCTATAATTCAATTACATTAGGGCTAGGTTTAAATTAGGATTAGAGCTAAGGTTTAATTATGGTTAGATTAGGGTTCAAGTTGTAGTTAGGGCTTAATTCTCTAGGCTTATAATTAATCTTAGGTTTATGTAATGGTTAGGTTTCAATTATGGTAAGATTAGGTTATCGATATGTGTTTAATTATAGTTAGGATTAGTATTATATTTCAATTTGGGTTAGAATTAGGGTTATTATTCAATTACATTAGGTTTGGGGTTAAATTATGAATAGAGTTAAATTAGGTTATGGTTTTGGAGTAAAAATCAATTAAAATTAGGTTATGGTTTTGGAGTAAAAATCAATTAAAATTAGGTTTAAACCAATTTTATGTATTTTATATGGTTTGCTAATGGAGTTCCAGATTAGATTTTTGGTTAGAGATATAGTTAGATTTAGGGTTATTATTAGGTTAGGCTTAAGGTTAGGATTAGGGTTAATATTGCAATTAGAGATATTATTAGAGATAGAATAACAATTATGATGTTTTTGTTCAAGATTGAGGTTAGGGTTACTACAATGGTTAGGTTTATGATCTAGGGTTAGGGTTTATATCATGGTTAGGGTTAGGGTTAGGGATATGGTTAGGGTTATGGTTTAGGGTTATGGTTATGGTTATGGTTATGGTTATGATTTAATATTACGATGAGGGCTATGGTTAGGGTTAGGGTTAGCATTATGGTTAGGGTTTATATCAAGGTTAGGATTAGGGGTGGATTATGATTAGGGTTTACATCATGATTAGGGTTAGCGTAAGGATTTTAGTGATTATTATTGGTAGGTTTAGGGTTTACATTATGGGTAGGATTAGGGGTAGTGTTAGGATAATGGTTAGGGTTTAGGGTTATGGTTAGGATAATGGTTAAGGTTATGGTTTAATATTATGGTTAGGGTTAGGTTTTTTGTCAGGGTTAGGGTTTAGTGTTAGGGGTAGGATTATGGTTAAGGTTTACATGATTTAGTCTTATTATTTTGATCAAAGGTTATATTTAACATATTATAAATTAGCTTTAAATTGATTTGCATCAACTAATAAGCTTTAGGATTTACATGATTTGGTCTTATTATTTTGATTCAAGGTTATATTTAACATATCATAAATTATCCTAACCTCCAAACATTAACCTTGAATAATATAAAATAATATATAATTAACTAAGACCAAATCCTAATAATATTGTAGCTAGGAATCTGGAAATCATCAAAGCAAATATCAATATTAGTCATAGCTCAATCACAAAAGCTCAAATGCAATGATCAATCCTAACACACTCAATAAAGACATGAAAACAAAACATTCAAGATTTGAAAATTAAGCAAACCAAGTGCAGATTTGAATGTCTCCTTCATGTGGCTCCATTGTCCTTCTTTCTCCTTCAAATAGCTTTGTTGTGGATCTCACCTACTAGTGCATGATCATGATATGAAAGCAAGTAGACAAGATGATTGCTCAAGAATACTCAAAGCGTGATTGATTTGACGAAGTGATTATTAGATCAGGATTGAAGAAATTCATCCAATTTATAGATAAATTGGAGAAAAGATCAAATTAGCATGAAGAGATTCAAATGGAAATTGCAAATCAAAAATGTCAATTATGACAAATTTGCACTTTCTATGCAAAATTGATTGATTGATAATTCATGACAACTTTCTATGTCAAAATTGATTGATTGTCAATTATGACAAATTATGACAAATTGAAATGTCATTCCCATGAAATTAGGAGAAAAATAGGAGGAAATTGAATTAGAAATTAAGAAAATTAGAAAGATGAGGAAATTAGGAATTTAGTGAATTAATTAATAATTTTTCATTTATTAATTAATTCACAAAGAGGGAATTTAGAAATTGATGAAAAAATAGGAAATTAGGAGAAATTAGGTAAATCAATTAATAATTTGTCATTTATTAATTAATTCACAAAAAGAGGAATAATTAGTTAGCCAATTAAATTAAACATTTAATTGTGACACGAAGACCTAGGATAAATAAATAAATTATTTAACCTAGAGGGAGAAATGACAAACAGGGTTAAATGAATAAAATCATGAAACCCTAAAAGATGAATTAGAAAAATGCAAGGATGACAATTAGGTCTTGACAAAGGATAATTGATATCAATTTGATTTAATCATGATTCTGACTGACAAAGGACCAATGCTGATAAGTGATTTGATTGATAAATGCGCCAATTGACGAGGAACAATGACTAATTGATCCAAATTGACATGATTGAGAAGGACGAGGACCGATAACAAATCAATCGCAAGATTGAAAATGACAACAATCGATGACAAATTGATCGCAAAATGACAAGATTGAAAATGTCAATGATCGATGACAAATTGATCGCAAGACGACAAGATTGATGACAAATTGATCAAAAGACAAGAATCGATGACAAATTGATCAAAAGACAAGAATCGATGACAAATCGATCGCATGATGACAAGATTGATAAGAGGACAAAACCCTAATTAGGATTGACGATGTCCAAAATGATGACAATGAGCACGCACATTGATGCGACAGGATAAGATCGACCAAAATCATGACTGAAGATTGTTATCGACAAGACCAAATTCGAAAGCGAGACAGATGAAGAATGCAGAAGAAGGACTCGATGCTCACAAATGATAAAGACCAAGTGCGAATCATAGGAGAAATGTTAATGCGACGCAAAAACCCTAAAATAAGGCAATGCGCAAATGTTAAAGTATGATTCCGCAAGCATTGACCATTTTTAGACATCTACAAATATAATAATATAAATTAATATATAATAAAATAATATAAAATTAACTAAGAGATAAATAGAATATCAATAGAAAAATTACATTTATATGAAAAATTATATATAATCTATAAAGAGAGAAAATATGCTATAAAATACTAAAGTGTTTTGAAATATTTGTGTATGCAGTTTTTGATTTTTTAAAATATAGAATTATTATATTTTATTTTTAATAGAAATATCTTGATTTGACTAAATTGGAAATAAAAAATTATATATTGTTTTTGAAATATTTGTGCATGTATGAAATTTTGATTTTTTGAATTTAGAAACATTATGTATCTACATTATTTTTTTAACTTAGAAACATTATATTATACGTTAAAAATTTTCAAACATAAAATTTATTTTTAATTTTTCTAAATTGAAAATTAAGATTCTTTATTTGTTTTTTTATCAAAGCATTGGTGTCAATCAATTGAGCTATACTATTGTAAAAATAATTTATTTATAATTGTTATCTGTTAGTAAAAGGCACAATAAATATAGAAACTTTCTTGTAAGACACCATTTGAAGATGAAAACAATTATTGAATAGCATGTTTATGTTTGTAGAAGGAAACAACTCATAGAAAATAGAAAGTTGCATTTTTAATTGTAGCTAAAAATGTTTCCTATAAAATAAAACTTTAACTCATTATAATTGCTAACATCCATTTCAATGTATTATATAGCTTTAAATATTTTCTATTGATAAATATTCCAAAAATAAAAAATCTTGATTGAAAATATTGATGGACTTTATTTACAATTGTCTGTGTAAGAAGCACATAGAAAATGTTCTCAATTTCTTTGCCAACATAATCAAAAATATTTTGAAGTCTTCAATAAGATGTGAATTTAATACTATCTTTTATATATTTGATAAAAATAACTTACATCCAAGACACAAAAAAAAATCTAAAAATGTTGGCTTCAATTAGATTTATATGAATTCCATGCATTTAAAAAAATCCATAAAATTTTACAATAGAGAGCATTTTAAAGAGCACCAATACAGTTTATTTAAAACCTTCCTATATCAACAAGACAAACTATAACACAAATTCTACATAGTGAAGTATATAAGCATCCTAGGGTGAATATCAGCTAATCTCATTGTAATAAATAAAAAAGTGAATTGGCTAAGATGATTAAGTTGTATAAAATAATATTTTTTTCTTAAAGAATAAATAAGTAATAAAATAATACATATATAGAAACATATATTCAACAAATATATTATCATGTTTGTCTCTATGCTAAAATAGGGTTAATGTTGCCAACACCTCGAATAAGGAAATGAATTTGTATCAAAATCAAAACTAAGCAAAGGAAAAAATAAGATTCTTTAGAATATGGGGATCAACTACAACTATGTTGCCCCAATTCTGACAGACTTACAAGATAAGAAAAGGAAATAATGATGGCAAGCAACATATTTGGTTTTCCTATTCATTTGCCCCGTTGTTGCCTTGATCCATATGGAGATGAAGGAATTCAATAAACCTGAGTATATGTGACAAACATTTGCCCTGTTGTTGCTTTGATCCATATGGAGATGAAGAAATTCAGTAAACTTGAGTATATGTGAGAAGAATGCAAAGTGCAAATAAAATAAACTGTAGAAACAATGATAAATAGATTCATGATTTGAACAATGGAACAATATATGAGATAAGAGAAATAAAGCTCATAAATTAGGCATTTTACTCTCCTCTCTAAAATCAAACAAAAGATAAATCAAGTAAACAAACAAAATTAAAAAAATGGTGATAAAAGCATTCAATGGTGTTTATCTAGAAACACCATTGAATGTTTTTTGGCTCCCTTCCAAGCACCGGTGTCCTAATTTCGGAACTCGTATTTACCAAAAAATAAATCCATATCATAATCCCGACATGGTGATTTTGAGTATCCAGTTCTCTTAGATTCAAGCTATAATTTTAAATTGTTCATATGTGCCCTTCTATCTCCTATTCAAACCTGCAAGAAAAAAACAATTCTAAAAATTAACATAAAAATTTACCATTATACTAACATTTCAAACCACATTAATATGTCACTACTAAATCAGGTCTTGCAAAAATTTCCTTTAGTTTATTTGAAATTGTATTGTTTCCTCAAAAGCTGCAATTTAAAATAGAGCTCTCTTTGGTTACCTTTATTAGCCCACAAAATTTGTCATAGGAACCTACGATTATGTAAAAAGAAGATTTTACAACATGCATGCTACATTTATGCTATAATGAAATAAAAAGTAGCCCTATTTAACTACTGGCATTTTAATTTTTGACCTGAAGTGAATGTAATGTCTGAGTTGATTATTTTCAATTTGCTCAACTACTTTACGTTTCCTTACCAAGAATACATTGTTAGTATAATGATTAACCCAATCTAAATCAACTATCCAATGATTAAAGGTGGCGATTCAAATAGTTGTCTAAATTTAAGGAGATGAAAAAGTGCAAATAATTTCTTTCAATTTCCTATCATTTAATAAAAATCATCAGTTTAAAATAGAGTTCCTTTTGACTATTTTTATCAGTTTCTCATACGAACCTACCGTTATGAAATAAATATGTTTATCATAAATGCCCATGACAAAACCAGTGTATAATTTTCTGGTTTTTCATAGATCTTTCTTTGGCTATATTTATGACCCTCTATTTCAAGATTTGTGCACAAATAATAGACTATAGACAATTATATACTACAATTCTACAATGTTTATGACTCAATAATTAAAACTTCAAAGGAACACAATGTACAATTTGCTACTCAATTAATTAAGACTCCTTTAAATAATAAAGAGCTAAATAAACAAAAATCTGTTAGACGTAACGGTAATGGAAAAAAATGAAAACATTAACCCTCACAATTAAATCTTCTGGGTGATTATGTGTAGTTGTTTTTTGTGAATAAATCATGGTTGGGTGTTTAGCAACTCATATATTGATTTTCAGTATGAATCACTATAAGGTTCAAACAACTCACACTATTTTGGACATCCAAATTAAAAGTATAAGGGTGAAATGAGTATCATGCACACTCCATACGCATTAATTTATTTCAAACTACTCATTTAGATTAACAAAATTTGAATTTTGATGGACCAAATTTTATCTTCTTGTAATTAAGGTTTTGTACAAAATAAAAATAGAGAGTTTCCATGATTTCATTATGATCATCGAAGCACGCATGAGCAAAAAGGGTATTCTGGAAAGGATGCAGACCTGATTTTGGCAAAACTGTAAAGTGTATAGTAGACACGTAGCAAATATTCTGCAGAGAAAATGTAGAAGAGCATAAACCCCAGAATATGATGCACTGAAAATTGTAAGAAAAATACATTCGTTAATTCCTCTACAATAAAGGAAAACTGAATTTAAAACAATTTTTTTTTGTAAAGCCAGCTTACCAATAACGTACTCTTCTTCAACAAGATGCCCAAATATGGACTATAACCTGTATTTCAATTTTTGCAAACAAATATTTTGGAAACAAATCACTGGTAAAAGGAATGTCAGATATCTTCAAAACAAATGACTAGCAAAGAGAATGAAATTTCATTTAAAAAGACCGATAGTGAAGACGAAACAGTTGGTATTTCACCGTATTATAGTTACAAAAGCTGAAACGGATGGTTTTTCACCACCACTACAGCTACAAAAGCTGAAACAGATGGCCTTTCGGTAGCATGACTCTGTTGCGGTTACGAATGAAATCAGTGACCTTTCACTACGATTCCAATTAATGGATGTAACCATTATCATTATGGACGGAAGATGGCAAGACTCTTCGAATTCCATATGCTAGACTATAACTGCCCTTTCTTTTTTGTTTCACGGATGTGCTAACATTGTTTAGGACGCCTCTCGGCTTAATTATATACATTATAAGAATATATTTATATAGCCCTCATCAAAATAAATAGATAAATGTTTAATTTACACACTCATAAAATTGTAATATAACAAAGATATACTATATACAAAAAATAGTACATTTATATACATTATATGAATATATTTTTTATTTTACCTTTATATTTTATTATCCTTATATATTAATTTAATTAGTACCACATAAAAAAAGTATTAATATTAATTATCTAGTTTTATATGTATATTTAATTGTTATTTTATATAGACTATAATATGTTATCATAAATATAAAATATAATACATATTGTAATATTATTAGATATATTTATAATATTATATATTACCTTTTGCATATTATATTGTATTATATAAATGTGGAAGATAATATAATAATATAATAATAATATATCTATAATATTATATTACATATTTTTATTATGATATATACTATATTCTACTATAATGTAAGCATAATATATATAAAAGATAAATTAACAATAAATTATATAAATACTTCATTGTCCCTTACGCACTTATAAAACATTTAAACAGCCCTCATCGGAATAAATAGATAAATGTTTAGCATAGCGAATTATAGAAAAGTAAAAAAATCTCACCCAAAGCGATAGTAAACTAATAATAATGATAACTCCAGTCCAAGGAGATATTTAAAAATTAAATAAAACCATTATTAAAAAAATTGAATTACATTTATATAAATTTAAAAGATTGTAAAAAATACATTTTGCTATTTATATATTATATTTATCATTTTCAAACTGAAGTAAATTAATATATTATAATATAACAATTAATAAAAATTAAATAATAGTTAAAAGTTGTAAATATATAATTTCACCATTTATACATTATATCTATATAATGTAGGCTAGCATCCCAATCCTTAAATTTAGACATTTATTTTAATTAAATGGCTACATATATATTGGATAAAACATATAATTAACCAAAAAAAAATTCAATTCATTGGTCAATAGTAAAAGTTGCCTACAGGATTTTTGCATCTCTGGTCTGTTTTATATCTGCATGGCTCAACATATAAAGCCAACTAACTATTTTACTGCAACGGTACTCCCCATGCAGTCCCACATTTTGAACAAGAGAGAAAAACTCATACTTCAGACCTGATTCTGACAACATACTATACAAATGACAAAGTACAAAAACTCGTCAAGATTGAAGTATGCACAACCTTTGCCAAAGGACAAAGTACAATGAAAATATAATGTACAATATTCTTGCTAGAACTTATATCATAAAGCATAGGAGCGGAAGATTAAAAATTAATATAGAATGCAACCAATTAGAAACAGTCCACCTACTGGAAAAATAGTTCTAATTCATCTTAAATAGCTACATTACAGTGAAAAGAAAAACCATTGGAAAATAAGGATAAGTCCCATCGTGCACAAAAATGTAAACAGATTCAAAAATTTCTGTCTGCAGGACTTTATCATCCATTTTGTTTTTTATTTTAGTTGTAGGGTACTCAATAACATGTAACCAACAATTCAAGCATTGAGCTTAAAAACACGCAAATTTAATACTAAAGGGAAACATTTATTGCCACATTCTTGTATAACAAATTTTTGTTTCCTAACTGAACTCTTATTAGACATAGTACCAACAAGTAATTGTTTCGTTCATTAGTCACAGAGACAACAAAGACTGGATCTCTCCATAGTATTAGTCTATTAGGATAAGATCATTAATAGTCTGCCAGAAAACACACAGTTTTCATCAAACAATCCAAACTTCAACAAGAATTATTACAACACAAAATACTGATTTGTCTCTTTCATAGTACTTGGCAAGTATAATATGTAGATATGAGACTGCAGTGCCACATGTTCCGAAGTTTCAACAACATGAACCTTTTAAGAAAGAAAATCACGCAGATCACAGTACAATCTGGGGCAGTCCATATGAGATATCTAGATTGTTACTAGCCTCCTGAAATAGTTCCCTCGCTGCAAGTTCCCTCACTTGCAGAAGTACTGGATTCCCTTTGCGATTTGATCTCATAAGCCCATTCAAGTCCTGCACAGTAATGCAGGTCAGGATTGAATCTCCTGTCATTCATATCAGGAGGCAGAAAAGCCCCATTCTCAATCAAAAATTCAATAGCCTTCTTATTCTTCTCTTTTGCTGCATTGTGCAGAGGAGTCCCTGCATTTTAATAATGTGTATCGCCCATCTCAGAAATTTTGTCTTGTATAATCATATCTAAAAATAAAGTTGGTTTTACTGAGTAAATACTGATACTAACAAGTACAGAAGAAAAAACTGCAAAAGTTGATCCACAAATACTTCATACCCTTGACCTTTTCTTTTTTAAAGAAAGCCACAAGAAACCTTTAAATTGAAGATGGAAGACAAACCCAAGCCAATAAAAAAAAAAGTATAAGAATTAGTACTTACATCCACAACCACCCTTTGTACGAGCATCAATGTTAGCACCTCGTTCAAGTAGTTCATCCATCACCTTCAAATGCCCACCGATAGCTGCCAGGTGTAGAGGAGTAGCCCCAGGTGATTTGGGGCCCAATGAGACTACATTTACATCTGCTCCTTCATCCAATAGATGCCTCACCTACACATGTATAATAAGAGAATCTCTTAAATTTCGTTTAGCATAGAAAACAATATAAACAAATAGTGTAAGTGTTACAGCTCTCTATAATAGTGTAAGTGTTAGCCATGTTGTATCCAAATATTGCTCTATCTAACTTGAATATCTCACAAGCCAAAACCATGAATTGTCTCATTCATGCATCCTTAGTCACAGAGTTCAAATGACACCATTGGAAAATTCAAAGCTGTTAAATTAAATCACAATCTCAGAAAAAACCATTGCACTTTACCAAAACCATATAGAACAGTTTGATTTGATTCTGCAAAAGTTAGGTTATTTTGCTGATTCTTCAGTTTGATCCATTGTCCTAGTGGTTCATATACAAAGGCTATAACTGTATACAACTTAAGGTTTGATTGAACTAAGTTGACCGCAAATCGATCAAGTGCACTATATCAATCAAGGGCACAAGTGGTGGATTTGAGACAAAGGGCTAAATTGCAGATTGGGTGGAACGATTGATTGTGTTGTGCCTTGCTGCCATGTTCCTCATTGACTGCCCATGCTATGTTCATTCCTGTGATTTCTCAAAAAGTAATCTTTTTTAACCCAATTTTGGAAACATAAACTCTGACCAAGATAAATAAATTAAAAAAATGTATTCCTTACAAGACACTCTCCTTTGGAGAGAATTGAGAGTATACTTTAGTTAACTTTTAATAAATCTGTTTGTTAGTATTTGTATTAATAAATTTAAATATAACTTTGTAGTTTGTAGTTAATAACTTATTAAATTTTTTATAAGAACTATCATATAGATTTATTTTTAACTTAGAATAACTTATATTGAGCTCTATTACCTTATCATGCTAATTGAAATTTAAATATAATTTTAAAATACATATATTTTTTCTACTAATGCAATGCTGATTTAATCTTACTTGTAATAAACTTCATAATTTGAAATTTAAATTATAATTACATGTTATAATCTTAACTTAGTTAAAAGTATTAAAATTATTATAATTTTAATTATTAATACAACTTTTATCAAGTATTTATTTTTCTCATATTTTATTTTGATTTTCTATGTTTGGTTATTTTTTTGGATCAATGAGCTTTTTCCTAAATTTTCACCAAGGCTCAACCATACCTGTCCAGGCTGTAAAAGACAATACCCACAAACTAGCCTTTCTTATTTTTTAGCAATCTAAGAGTCATTGACAAATGAATCTTATTCTTCCTTTGATCTTTTCTCGGATTCTTCAACTCTATCCAGTTTGTTTCACGAGAAACCTCCGAATTCAACCCCAAATCCAGATCCCATCCTTTGGGAGTCTCATAACTTTCCAGCACATCCTTAGCTAGAAAAGTAGCAACCTTTACTAACATTGATTCTAGACTACTTATTTTAAGCGTCTGACCCCTGAAATGTTCTAAGAATTTCCCTTCAATTACAGAAGCCAGGGGCACTAAATCCAAGTCAGAAGCTTCAGCAAACTTTGCCTCAATAGACATAGACTGGGCATTAGCCTTAGATGAAACATCTGGAACAATCAATGATAATATTTAGCAACACCGTGTGTCTTTCGCAACATAAGCTAAAACTTCGCTACCTTGCACAGCAGTTGCCTTGAAGAATATTTCCGGTTATTAAAAGCTAAATGCTCAATAGAGAAGAAAATGGTGCCATTTTCTTCTAGTCTGTAGGTTGTCACCATCTTCAGTCACTGACCACCATCCTACAGGCAAACCCTTGTTAATATCCATTGCAATATAGATGCAGGCATAACTGGAGCAAGAGTAACTAGAAGTCACATCTGACATAAGGTGAATATTTTGGAGTCCATTACCAAAATCCTCAAAGGTTCTTAGTTTCCTTGAATTCCAATGGCAGGTAAGGCAATCTTATCCACAAAAAAGTAGAGAAAAAATATGGTGGATCAAAAGTATGAAACCAACGCTTAATGCAGAGAAAATCGCCCTGACAGTGCCACAGGCCAGCTTGTGGAACAAACTCTATCTGTAGTGAGTCAGATTCAGGAATGAAAAAACACCAAGCACAGGATTAAATAAAATTGCATCTTCCATGTTCTGTTTCCAATGCTCAAAGACCCATACATATCACATAATTTTGGCCATAATTTTGAAACTTTGAACATCACATTGTGCTCGAGCAGATGTTCTAGAATCTAAACAATGAAGTAGGTGTACTTCACGATGAACCCACCTCATCATCCAATTTAATTCTGTAGTTCCAGCAAAAGGTTGGAAGATTGCTGGAGTAGTCACACACACCTTGGCACTAAAAGAAACCCTTGCTGTGCAATTGGTTGCACGAGATTGATTTCTGACCATCATATTGAAAGAGACAATAACAAGGTTAGAGGGTGACAAGATAGAGGTAACACCAGCAACCCCAAGGATGGAGGAACCTATTACAACAGAACTGGAGTTTACAAGAGCAACCTGTAATGGCAATTTTACATGCAGGTGATTGATTGACGTGGCTCACCATTCCAATGAGATCCACCATTTTGCCATTGAGAGTCATGGAAGGACTGGATCCACCTAATGAATGCTTAGAGGACGAACTAAAACCTAAACAATGAGCAGAATCTCATACTGCAGTCATGCCATACAGAGAACCAAAAGCACACGCAAGATTCTCATCCGGGGGCAGAGCAAAGGAAAGGAATTACCAACAATTTTAAACTTGTCCATAGCCAAAAAGCTGAAGAGAAGGTATCCACTATTAGAGACAAGCCCGCAATTTTTAATGAGTAAATCAAATGATTTAGGGTACCCTCAAGTAAGCACAGAATCATGCGACAGAACAGAAAGCATCTTGGAGTTTTCCTAATTTCAGTTAGAACTTAGCGTTATATTTTATTTATTTGTTGCATAAGTTTTAATTTTAATAAGACTTCTTAATTTCAATTTAATTTTTTTTAAGTATTATACTTTATGATTGAAAAAATATTAATGATTTATAATATTTTGATTAGTTCTATGTTAAATTTAAATTTAATATATTTATGATTAATTTAAGTTTTTATCAAGCTTTACTATTAATTGAAAAAAAATTGATAGGTAAGTAATTTGAAATTATTAATATTCAGTTTTTGTTACATTTTATCATTGTGCTTTTAGAAAGTTTTTGCTATACCTTAATTTAATTTTTTAACTTATATCATTCAAACTTAATCCTGAATTTTATCAATTGATGAACTTGTTCCAAAAAAAATCTCACCAAACTTGAACACGGATCTTGTGACTTGGCATGCATCCAAACAGAGAAACGCATTGTTTCATTTCATCCATTATGTTTCCTTTTAAAACCTAAAACTGTATAAAAACAACCTAAAAAGGAAAATGGCAGAGAAATGATCGTAAAATAACTTTACAGTTTGGAATCCCAAAGTATGTATAGTAATTCACTTTTCATTATTCCAAAAACAGAAGGCAAGGGAAAAAATCAACACCTCCAGCAAATATGCAACCAAGGATTTCTGTTAAATTGTTAATAAATCATGAGATAAATTTGAACATCAATCCAATTTTACATCAAAGGTCCTGTTATTCAAAAAATCCCAATGTTTCCAAGATTTGGGGGGACATCTCCCCACCTTCACCACTAACCTGGGGACATTTTCAGGACATCCCCCTCAGGGAGAGGATATTTCTAGGAAGTCCCCCTCGTTTGGGGATGGCTTGAGGACTCAAAGATATCTAGGGGACTCCCAGGAGTTCTCTCAATCCTCCCTGGGACTTCCAGGCACCCCCAACAGCAAGAAAAGGAAAAAGTCAATATTTAAAAATAAAAAATAAAAAGTAAGTGTTTTTAATCTGCATGACAAAACCCTAACCCTAGGAATCTATGAGCCCCACCTAAATCCTATGCACTCACACAAAATTTATAAATAGGCATCTAAGCCTCATTCCAAATCACTCACAAGTTTTAAAAATAGTTAGGACTGTGTTGCAAAAAAACAAAATGATAAAATTGTGAAAATGGTGTGTGGGGTGAAGGTTTGTATGATTTTGAAGGCCTTAATTTGCACGGCCCCAAGACCCTATGAGGGTGCAGCCCCTCGACCCCACAGGGAACCCTACCCCCAAACCTTTACCCACCACTACCACACCCAAATCCTATGCACTCACAAAAAACTTATAAATAGGCATCTAACTGTGTGCTTCTGTTTGGTACTAAGCTATCATCCCCGGATTACTAGTATATCTTCTTAAGAAAATGTAATGTGCAGTTCAAAACATTTTTGCCGTGTATACATTCACGTCTAACTATCAGCAATTATACATATCCATAATACTTATATAAATGCACTATATCAGAATTAATGACTATAATAGCTAGCAGAGGATAGCTTGATGATCAAATCAATAAGACAATATTGTAATCGAGGTTGATAGTGTATGAGAGAAAGAACACACACAGCATTATTCCTCTTCTAACCTAAAGAGTTACCATAAGGACACGTGTGTGTGTGTGTGAGAGCATTCTTCCCCTTCTAACCTAAAGGGTTACCTTAAGGATATATATTTCCAAATACCTATGCTTGAAGTTTTTTATGTTACTGTGCATATGATGGTTTTCATAAGCATGCATGTTAATTTATTTTTATGAAAACAGAGGTGTAAAATCATTTTGTCAATATCCAGTTTGAGAAAGTGATGTGTGAACATAATGACCACGTGTACTTAAATGAATTCTTATTTATAAATCTTTGGCCAAAGTAATGCAAAAACACTGCTTGCATTGTCAGTTCACCGTGTCTAAAGCTGCAAACTAATCAAATGTATCATGCATAGCTATAAGGTATCTAGAAATTGTATGATGATTTATATGCATTAGTACACAGCATTAGTTCTTAGATGGATTCTAAATAAAACAGTCGGGTGATGCTCTCCCTCTTGCAATTGTATGCCACAGACTTGGATTATTGAAGACAGATTTGATTTCATATGACTTGTATTAATTATTAAACTTGGCATTGTAGTATCATATCTGATACATTGATTTGTATTATTAATGAGATATGAATCTCCTTGTGCAGTTGAGGCATGAAATGATTGATTTCTATAATATTCTAATTGTCAGCATGATGTCCCTAAATAAAATGTGATTCATTAATGTGTTATTTCTGTTAACAGCAAATGGGAATTTCACTGATTTATACATATCTATGTTGAGTAAATACTAAAAACACTCTTTAATTTTTAATATTGCAATAGTAAAATTAGCATATCCATGCCGTTTTCCATTTAGTTTTTGTTTGACTTGGCGGAATCTCTTTTTTTATTTTATTATTTTAATATTGCACAATGAATATCTATCATGACATTGAAGCACTATTTTTAATTGTGATGATGGTTTTGTTTATTATATGACACTATGTGCTATTCTGAAATAAATTCCTGTTTATAGGCTGCTAATAGGTATATATTTGTGATTTTTATATATTTTTTGTACAAACAATGAAATATCCAGTGTTCCACGGCCATTGGGGATGGGGAGACGGGGGGACGGGCTTCGGGGATGGGGGGACAAAGGGCAAAAGTTGTGGGGACAGGGGGGCTTGGGCCTGGAGAGGGGGAAACGTGTTTCCGTGGAACACTGGAAATATCCCAATAAAGAATTCTAGATTTTTATATGTTTTTGGTACAGACAATGAATTCCATGAGCTGGTTTAGCAAGCAATCAGCTTCTGAGGTGTTTCACTCAACGTGGGGTTAAAACTATTATTGTCTCTTGCAAAGCCTTAGACGCCTTTCTAGACTATATATATCATTGTTCCACAGTCATTGAGGACGGGCTTCGGGGACAGGGGGACAAAGGGAAAAAGTTTCGGGGATGGGGTACTTGGGCCTGGAGGGGGGGAAACACATTTCCATGGAACACTGTATATATATATATATATATATATATATATATATATATATATATATATATATATATATATATCAGAGAAACGGGAATCGCCCAAAATCGCCAAGTTTGGCCGATTTCTGAGTCGAGTCATGCTCACTGAGTCCAATGGACTTGGACTTGGACTCGGACAAGTCTGGGTCAAAAAAGGGCCCAAAATTGCCGAGTTTGTCGAGTCCTGACTCCCAAACTCGGCCGGCAGCATGTAACTTTAAGGTAAAAAAACACAACTTCTTATATGTTTTGAATTGATATTTTTTGGTTTATATTATGCTTTGAGCCTAAAAGTGAACTTCATTTCATTCATTTGGCAAAATAGGAGGAGAAAGGTGAGATGTGAGGAGAAATAATAGAAAAATAACACCCGACGCCTGTATAAAACAATAAAAGTCTTTTGGCCTCGTGGGGCGCTGCCCCTCGACCCCGCCCTATATCATGATGGGGAGCGCGCCAAGGGCACTGCCCTTGGACCCCACAAGGGGTGTTGCCCCTTGACCCCAACTTGAAGGCACTGCCCCCAAACCCCCGTCGTAAAATTAGGGGAGAAATTGCGCCGATGAAAGAAGGGAAATTTTAACCTCCGAGTCTGATTAGGCTCCAATTCCATATAACAACATATACTTTCATTTGGTGCATCAGGAGTTGGAAAGGAAGAGTTTGCATCTCATTTGATCATATGATGACATGGATTTTGTAATATCCCCAATTAAGCTGGGCCGACCCAGCCAGTGTTTAGATTTAGTTTTTTAATGGGTGGCCGACTTGGTGGGCGCCAAACTCTTTTATGATTTTGAAATTTGTTTTGTGGCCGACTTTGGGAGGCCTTAGGTTAGTATTTAAGGTTGCTAGTGTTTTCTTTTTGGGGGGAGGAAATAAAAAAGAATAAAAACGTTCTGTCTGGCCTGAGAGCGTAGCTGCTCAGCCTCAGCACTCAGGGTGCGTAGCCTCTCCTGAGCCAAATTCATAAATTATCTGCAAATTCTCATTCTATATTAATATGCTAGTAACTCTGGGTTTTTTTACAATGATCCCTGGTTAGTTGTACTGCGAAAAACTCTCTCTTTAATTGCAACACCAAGGTTGATTGTTACAATTCCTGCCCTAGCACATTTCAGTGGTATCAGAGCGAGGACTCTCTGCCAGCCTGTGGAGATGTTATGCGATTGAGTCAAAGAGATCAGCGTGCTCTTGAAAGAGAACGAAAGAAGGCAGCCGCAAATTCGTCAGGGATAGGAGGCAGCGGGTAATAAGATGGATAAGGACAAACAACTTTTCAATTTCATAAAACAAATGCAAGACCAAATGACCAGACAGCAGGAGCAGAATAACAAGTTGATGCAAACAGTACTGCAGACTATGAAAGACATTGGTAGCAGATCTGCATCCAACAATGGGACGGAAGGCAATGGTTCCGAGTCACAGAACAAAGGCACACGCCCTACACAGCCTTCATTCATACCCAAACAGGTCCTTAGCAATGGAGGCGAAGAACAAAGGCTTGCGGAAGGAGATCTTGACGCCAGCATGGAGGCTTATATGAAGATTGATCCAGAAATAAGACAACAACTCCCATTTATCCAGTTTCACAACATAAAGAATGGATCAACGGGGAGTCAAACGAACCATTTTTTCAACAGGGATTTGCAGAATAGGATGTCCAGGTTGACACTGCCAACATTTGATGGTACAGAAAAAGGTTCAGCACAAGCATGGATTCAAAAGTTAGACACCTATTTTTCTCTCAGCCCCATGGCAGAAGATGAGGCTATCAAGTTTGCAATGCTGCACTTGGAAGGTTTAGCTCACGAATGGTGGCATCACGGC
Source organism: Cryptomeria japonica (assembly GCF_030272615.1). Lineage (NCBI taxonomy): Eukaryota > Viridiplantae > Streptophyta > Pinopsida > Cupressales > Cupressaceae > Cryptomeria > Cryptomeria japonica. Next base: position 660,214,074 of record NC_081406.1, on the reverse strand, counting down.
TTGGTTACTCAAGGGTTCAGGCAAATAACTACATATGCTGAATTCACCCAGAAATTGACAGAAAGGTTCGATAGGAAAGATCCTGAAAGCTACTTCCAGGAGCTCACTAGGCTCAAGCAGATAGGCACTGTGGAAGACTATGTGGCAGATTTCCAGAGGCTTGCAGTTATGGTGATGGATGTTTCAGAAAAAAGACTCGCGTTCTTCTTCATCGAAGGCCTATCAGAATCAACACGAGGCCTAGTAAGGGCTTTTGAGCCAGCCACGTTAGAAGAAGCTATCCGAAGGGCATTAAACTTGGAAGACTCCACCAAGAAAGGGAAAATGGGAGTCAAGAACACACCAGCAATACAGCCAACCAAGCCTGTCTTTAAAACCAGCCCGGCCAATCAACCACCCAAAGTTCCTCCTCAAGGGCCTCATGAGATGTCAAGAAATGAACTTCGGAAGAAGGGGCTGTGTTTCTATTGCAAGGATAAGTGGACTAACAATCACAGGTGTCAAGGAAGAAGTCAAGTTTACTACATAGAAATACTCCCTGAGAACGAATCCAAAGAAGATGAATTAACCACCAATGAAGAAGAGCAAGAGGTGGTAGTTGAAGGAGGTAACATAGGAGGTACTTTGGCAACACTGTCAGCAGCTCCTCGATACAAGTCATTCCGAGTTAGAGGAGTACTTCGAGGACAGCAAGTGACAGTTTTGATAGATGGAGGAGCTACTCACAACTTTATTGACACTAAGACAGTGCGCAGAATGCATTTGGAGACAGAGCAGTTTGAAGGGTTTGATGTTGCTGCCGCTGGAAGCATCCTTACCTGCACCACTCGTGTGAACCAGATGGAGTTAACACTTGGGGGCATCAAAATTCGAGATGACTTCTATGTTGTGGACATAGGCGATATCGAGGTAGTCATAGGAGTTCAATGGCTCCAAACATTGGGAGAATATAGAATCAATCACCGTACAATGGAGCTTAAGTTTGAATGGGACGGAAAGGAAGTTGTCCTCAAGGGCCTTTCACAAAATGGGCCTATGATGGTTTCTGTCAAAAGAATGGAGAGATTCTTCCGAAGAGAAGAGTTAGCTTGGGCAGCTGAATGCTTGATCATGGATCCACGTCCAGCAAAGGAGGAAGAAGCTTTCCCTGCCGACATTCAACAAATTCTGGATAAAAAGAACAAGGTTTTTCAAGAAATTCCAGCAGGGTTGCCACCTGATAGAGGCTTTCAGCATGTGATAGAACTCGAGGAAGGGGCCAAACCAGTTATCACCACCCCATACCGACACCCACGAATGTATGAAGAAGAGATTGAGAAAGCCATCAGGGAGCTGTTGGAAATGGGGCTCATAAGGCCAAGTTCAAGCCCCTTTGCATCATCAGTTGTATTGGTCAAAAAGAAGGATGGGACGTTCCGGATGTGCATTGATTATAGAGCCCTCAACAAAAAGACAATCAAAAACCGTTACCCAATTCCCAGGATCGATGAGTTGATAGACGAATTGCATGGGGCAGTCTATTTCTCCAAGATTGATCTACGTTCTGGGTATCATCAAATCAGAGTTAGAAATGAAGATGTGCAGAAGACTGCATTTCGATGTCACTATGGGCATTACGAATTCTTAGTAATGCCATTTGGGTTGACCAACGCTCCCGCCACATTTCAGTCTTGCATGAATCAAGTATTCAATCTACAGCTGAGGAAGTTTGTGTTGGTTTTCTTTGATGATATTCTAATCTATAGCAAGACTTGGGAGGAGCATTTGAGACATATAGAAGAAGTATTGGATATTCTCGAGAAGAATTCTTTCTATGCCAAGATGTCAAAATGCGCATTTGGGATGACAGAAATCCTATACTTGGGCCACAAGATTAGCGCACAAGGGGTTAGCGTAGATGAAGAAAAGATCAAAGCAATTCAGGAATGGGCTGCACCCAAAAATCTAACACAGCTGAGAGGATTCGTGGGCCTATGCAGCTACTACAGAAGGTTTATAAAGGGTTTCTCTCAATTAGCAGCGCCATTAACCCATCTACTGAAGAAATGAGCATTTGCTTGGAGTGACGTGGCTCAACAAGTATTTGACAAACTCAAGAAGGTAATGAGTTCATGCCCCGTTTTAGCTATTCCAGACTTTACATCTCCTTTCATGTTAGAATGCGATGCTTCAGGGGAGGGCATTGGAGCGGTGTTGATGCAAAATAAGCACCCCATTGCTTATGAAAGTAGGAAGCTCACCAATCCAGAAAGGACTCTCTCTATTTATGATAAGGAGATGTTGGCTATCATGCACGCCCTTGCGAAGTTCAGACAATACTTGGTATGTGGGAAATTTGTAGTGAAGACAGATCATAACAGCCTGAAATATTTCCTAAATCAGCGAGATTTGAACGATCGGCAGCAGAAATGGGTGAGCAAACTCCAAGCTTACAATTTCGATATTGAATATGTTAAAGGCAAAAATAATATTGTGGAAGACGCTCTTTCTAGAAAACCTCACCTCTGTGCTATGACTGATATATCTGCTGATTGGAGAGTAGGAATTACAGCTGAATATGCTAAAGATTCATTTGCTAGTGATTTATGGGAAGGTAAGATTGTTGATGACAGATACAAGGTAGTTGGTGAACTCATCTTCTACAAAGAGCGGATTTACCTGGTACCACAATCCAAATTTAAAAACCGGATAATTAGAGCATGTCATGACACTCCTCTTGCAGGTCATCCCGGATTTTTCAAGACTTACAAAAAGGTGAGAGAGCGTTTTGCATGGAAGGGGCTCAAGAAAGATATTTTGCAGCATGTGAGGGAATGTGCAACATGTCAGCAAAATAAAACTGAGCACGTCTTTCCAGCGGGATTATTGCAGCCCCTACCCATTCCAAATCAGAAATGGGAAAGTATTTCCATGGACTTCATCGCAGGCCTTCCAAAGGTGCAAGGTAAGGACTGCATCTATGTTGTGGTAGATCAACTTACCAAATATGCACATTTTTATGCCATTCCATCAGACTTCAAGGCTCACCAAGTTGCAGACTTATTTATGAGAGAGGTTTTTCGTCTTCACGGGCTGCCAAAGAATATTGTGAGTGACAGGGATAGCCGGTTCATCAGCATGTTTTGGCAGGAACTCTTCCGGTTGGCCCACACAGAACTAACTCCTAGCACCAGCTACCACCCCCAAACGGATGGGCAAACAGAGATCGTAAACAAATGGCTTGAGGGATACTTGAGGAACTATGTGACAGGGCAACAGATGGCTTGGGTTAAATGGTTACAGCTAGGGGAATTTTGCTACAACACCACACATCATATGTCAATCGGAATGAGTCCGTTCAAAGCACTCTACGGTTATGAAGCCATCTCCTTCATGAATTTAATTCTTGCCGACAGCCATGTCCCAAGGGCTAAAGATTTGATCCAAGAAAATGTGGATATCATGAACGCCTTGAAAGAGAACTTGCAGTGTGCCCAGAATCAACAAAAACTTTATGCAGATCAGCGCAGGACTGAAAGGAGTTTTGAGGTCGATGATATGGTCTATGAAAGGCTACAACCATACCGTCAGTCATCGCTTAAAGGGAATGGAGTAGAAAAATTAAAGCCTAAATTCTACGGGCCATTCCGAGTCATTGGCAAAATTGGGGAGGTCGCTTATGAGCTCGAGTTACCCCCAAGAAGCAGAATTCATAACATTTTCCATGTGTCATGCCTAAAAAAAGCGATTGGACAGCAGATTATTCCATCCAAGGAGCTGCCGCCACTTGACGATGAAGGGAAACTCATCCTTGAACCTGAGACGGTGCTTGATGTAAGGGAGAAGCGGCTGAGGAACAAGATCATTCCAGAGTACTTGGTGAAATGGAAGAACCTTCCGATTGAAGACGCTACCTGGGAAGGGGTTGAAATTTTCGAACATCCGAGTATAAGGTTGCTTGAGGACAAGCAACCATCTGAGGGAGGGGACTGTAATATCCCCAATTAAGCTGGGCCGACCCAGCCAGTGTTTAGATTTAGTTTTTTAATGGGTGGCCGACTTGGTGGGCGCCAAACTCTTTTATGATTTTTGAAATTTGTTTTGTGGCCGACTTTGGGAGGCCTTAGGTTAGTATTTAAGGTTGCTAGTGTTTTCTTTTTGGGGGGAGGAAATAAAAAAGAATAAAAACGTTCTGTCTGGCCTGAGAGCGTAGCTGCTCAGCCTCAGCACTCAGGGTGCGTAGCCTCTCCTGAGCCAAATTCATAAATTATCTGCAAATTCTCATTCTATATTAATATGCTAATAACTCTGGGTTTTTTTACAATGATCCCTGGTTAGTTGTACTGCGAAAATCTCTCTCTTTAATTGCAACACCAAGGTTGATTGTTACAATTCCTGCCCTAGCACATTTCAGATTTTTTATTCCATGAGTTTTGTAATATTGTATACATTTGACAATATTTATATATCTATGTTTGTTATTTCCTTCAGCTTCAATTTGTGTTTATGCTTATGTGATTGATGTATACTTGTGATTAGCTTCTATTTCATGATATTATTGGGTCTTTAAGGTGTATTTAATAAAGGGTGCATGAAACAAGTTTTAAATCTTTAAAAATCTCTAAATTTCTTGAGTTTTTCACTTTGCTGAGTCCAGCTGAGTTTTGACTCCCGAGTCAAGTTGGCCTTGCCGAGTCTGAGTCCCGTTTCTATGATATATATATATATATATATATATATATATAATGATGTATATTTAAAATACGATTTTATTGTTAATGAGGCTGGTAGGCAGTAGAAGTCTCTAGAACCTGTATAAGCAATCACATTGCAATTTATGCAATCGATTTTAATGGCAATACAATCAATAAAGTTAAGTCTGTGGTCTTGTTGAGATGCTTGGCTGGCCAAAAGAGAAGGTACAAGGAAGCCAAAAAGAAAATGGGGCTCAAGAATCATAATAGTAGCAAATAACAGGGAGTTTACTGAGAGTTGACAACTCTCAAGTCTGAAGCATTCGGGATGTAATAATCGTTATCAAGGCTTATTTTGGAATAATTTCCTTTTTCATATGCATCATGAAAAGAAATTAAAAGAGTAAAGATTGAGCAACCAATTATGGTAGAAGCTTAGATGAGAGGGAAGGCCAGAAGCCGATTTCAGAAATACTATGAGACAGGAAAGACAAGATAGGGTGGTAGATATAGAAATTCAGGATAATTGGCAATCTAAGACCTAATTTGCCAGTATTCTTCAAGTGTGGTTGTATTGTCTACTTCAATCAATACAAAGAATGAATCTTCTTACTACATTTTCAGGCAATGGATGAGCTTTCTGAGATAATTGTGTGTTGTTTTCCAAAATAGCCTCTAGATTTTCACATCAGATTCTCAGTACATTTTAGGTTATCTATAAGGACAAAATTTTCCAATGGAGATGTAAGTGAAAAATATTATTTCGAAAAAATAACTTTGTACTCCAGAATACAGCTTTGACTTGTGGATTCTATTTGCTGGCTACATATAATTCTTGAATGATCTCTGTGATATTACAAGTTGTAGAAAATTTGCAAACTTGATTATATTAGCTGGATAGCACATATTATGAGGTAAGATTTTTTATTGCATTAGCTCAATGGCACATTTGTAGAAGCCTGGCTTATCAAACCAGCTATTAATAACTTGGTCTAGAAGCCTGTGTAAGAAATCTACACTGCTTTTCTTCAAGCTTTGCATATTTTGGTATGTTAATGTAAATTTAAATTTTTTCCTCAGCTAAAAAATGCATCCAAGTTCATAAAAGGAAAACTTCATAGCAACAGGTCACCACATCACACAAAAATGAGTATAATGATGCATAAGAATGCAATGAACTTTTAGAAAAGGTGTGTTCTTGGATAGAAAATATAGCAACATACAAAAAACAAAAAGTTAAATAATTAATCTGTTGGTGTGCATTTACTCTTTCAATAGATATTAATCATTATGTATACAAACATAACTTCTGACATACAACCAAATCATAATGTTATTAACTGGCGAAGGTATAATGAGATTCTAAACACTGTTTGAAAGTTTTGTTAATGAGGAATGCAAACCACATTCAAATTCTCAAGAGCAATATTGTGGATCAGAGAGTGTGATTTGAAACATTGATGCAGAAATCAAATACACAATTTTACAGAAGCAGAAATCAAATACACATTTTTTTCCCACACACTTATTGCATAATCTCATGGACTGTGAAAATCTTATGTTCATTGTTGCAGTGAAATTGCTGTTGCAACAATCATAGGTTTTCCTAAAAGCTAGTTCTAAGCTAAAGCAAGCCCAATTTAGATATATCTAAGTTTGACCCAAAGATAGTTCCTAACATTATCCAAAGTTCGAAAAAAAAAAACTTTAAAGATTAAGTTTAAACACATAAATTCTGGATAAAGTAAAATTCCACACAATGCATATTTTAAAGCTACTAAACTGTCCTAAATAGGAAATAAAAGTCCTTAAAGCTGATATTCGTCATAGGGGCAAAAAATTGACCAAAACCAGTAAAACAAAATTAATATAAGTATTAGAATTTCCTTGTTTTAAAAGTTTTTCTGTTTTTAAGGAGTCGATTAGATTTTGGCCAGTACTCCGATTCTCAATATTATGGCAAAAGCCCAATTGAAAAATTGAACAAGACCAATGATATCCTCACTTAAATATTCCGTGCATATTTATCCAGAGACTCTTACATATTTAGGCACAGCTACCAATCCATTCTCTAATATAAACAAGATGAACCCTTTCAAAGTGACATATATAAAAGAACAGAAACTCACCAATTTCAAATCGCCTTTACGAGCTCCAATATGAAGAGGAGCCCAACCCCTGTCATCTATTTCATGCGGATTGGGCATCGATCGCCTGCGTGTCAACCTTCGAAATGAAAACTGCCTTTCTTGAGGCATGATACTCCCAACCCAAATTCGATTCAGCAAAATGGTATTTTCTCACCAGAAAAACCCAAATTAAAAAGAGGATCAAAATTTAACTTCTTCAAACCCTAATCTCCTCCAAGGCAAAGTGTCTGTCGATGTTGCCCTCCAATAAAGAACGCGGATGGAAGGAAACCCTTGCCCAGGTACTTAATGAAATGTAGAAAACCAAAGCCAGAATGGGTGTGTGTTTACATTATCTGATTTCTTTCAAACAGGTTATAGAAAATAACTACTTGGGCATGGCGAAGGGATTGAGGCCTGGTCCCAACACACGCAAATTCTGAAGAGCAAAACCTGCCACGATCAGATTCGCCAGGACGGCCGCGATAAACATTGCTCAAAACCCTTCTAAATCTTCAATGGGGTGAAAAAGCTGAGGAGAAAAGCTACTGATTGGGAAAGCCTTCAAAAATTAAGGGGTGCACCATATTGATTGGAAATCAATGGCCTCTAACACAGATAATTGCCTCTAACACAGATAATGGCTCGTAAACTTCTGCACAGATGATTTTGCGTCAAAAGATAAAGACGCCGATGCCAAATTTGTAGAAGTCGTAACAGTCGAATGCCTATCTATTACAGATTCACAGGCTATTCCGGTCGGAGAGGGAACAACGCGAGGGTTAAGCAATGCGCAACTTACTCGTTTATATATAGTAATTGTAATAAACAAGAAGCCATAGTTTTTTTTAAATGAACTCTTACATTAGCTGAGTCTTTACCCTATAACTTGAGTGTTTGCCGATAACTTTTTTTCTTTCTTTCTTTTTTAAAAAAAATATAGAGGAAAGGGTAGATTAGTCTAGCAATCTAGAATTTAATAAAGTGAATTTGAAATTGATTAGTTATCAAATAATTCAATTGAAGAGAGTCAAACTTAAGATCTACATGGAAAAACCTAAAATCTTCATTTGGCTATGTTAATTACTAGAATGATTGTCTATAAAGTATTAAAGTATTATCATTAGTACTGTTTTTGGTCAAATATAAAATATTCTTAAAAGGAAAATATTTTTTCTTTTAGGTTGATTACATAATCGATAATTTGGATTAATCGATTATATGAAAAAGATATTGGATGTTATGATAATTTGTAATAGTAATTAAATAAAAAAATACAAACAAAAATAAGTATATTTAGTTATGTAATTGATGAAGATAGAAGATTTTATTCAAAATTGAATTTGGTAATGCCATATGATTAAGAATAGAGAATGTGAGATTTGTTAGTTGTCTTAGAATCGAAATATTATTTTGCCTCAATGGAGCAATGAATATAAAGAGCAAGTGTAAATCTACAATTATGTATCTATTATGTACCTGCACACTTGTATATAGTACTTGTAGACTTGTATTCTTTATTTTGCTATATAGATCTTCAACTTCTTCTATGTTTCTTAATATAAGTGGACTAGCAATATTTATAAATATCTTTGTAGGGTTGTTGGCATGTTACAAGGGGACATGTTCTCCTAGGTCGATCCATGGAATTATGTATGTGTAATTGAAAAAAATAATCCCCAATCATGCATATGCTCCTATGAGTGCACGTGTAGCACTTGATTCTTTTTGATGCACTAAATAAAGTGTGTAAAGTGAATGATAATTGAATAACGGTCTCAAATCGTGGATATTTAAAATGAATACATTCAATGCCTTTAATTATGAGGATATAACAACTCATTGCACAAGTATATATTTAGTTGGCCCTAGGTAGAAAGGGCAAAGGTGTCAAACTATTAAATTTGAGTTTAATTTCTTAATTTAAGTATGATGAATCTATGACCATGAACTAGTCTTAAACTTGAAAGGGTTTAAATCCTAGTGGATAAAATATGCATAGAAGCATGTGCATGCATATCATGGATAGGAAAATAGGACAAATATATAAGAATGAGTAAGCATATGGATAGGATGAAGGGTAAGCATACAAAATTATGTGTAATGAGTAAGTGGATAACATGAGGTAAGGAACCCAACTTTACATAAAATTATGTCATTTGTCATTAAGTCAATCTATCAAGGAACTCAAAACAGAGGCAATATTAAATACAAAATGACATGGGTATACAGTTTTCAACATTATAGTATTATATTAACATTTTGTTAAAAAAATATTTCGCTAATATGTACTATGCCTAGGATTAATTAATAGCGGTGATGAAGTTGTTTGGCAAACAAAGATGTGATAAAAAAAAAATTTAGTTGTAGAATCAATTCCAACGTGTACAATTTTCAAGCATATTCAAGCTCTTTTCACTATTCATTTTAGACTCACTGACATTTTTGTCCTAAATGTAAATAGTCTAGTGCTTATATGACATAGTTATGTGTAAGAGTTGTCATTTGTCCTAAACTTTATATGTGCCTAGGTCCCACCCTCTAAGGATTCAAATCTAGCCCTTAATCTTTATATTCCTAGTCTTGAGTCAAGATTGTATAAGTGGACTTAAACCCAATAGAGGACTAGAAGTGTGATGTATTAAACACTAATTTCAAAATTCATACTAAACCATGGACCCAACTTTATCTCAACTAATCACTATTGGTGAACTCACACATGAAATATTTAAATTTGTATGTTAAGATTTTGTATAAAATAAAAAATTCCTAGATCATTTTTATCATAAGCTCATATCACATTATCTTTAAAAAGAACTAAATAAATAATTTAGTAACAATTACATCATCTACATTCACAAGGACAAATGTACATAGTATTTTAATTTTTCTTTGCATGTTTTTGAACTTGTTCAAGCGTTGTTAAATCAACATATAGGACCTAATTATCATCAAGTCATGGATTATCCCTTCTTATAATAGGTTTTATTGGTGCTTTTAGATCCATTCAATCTACATACACATAAGTGAATAAGTTCTTCAAGATAGTAATTTGTCATGATTATAATTATATTAGAAAATTGATAATATAATTAAAATAATATTTCTTATAAGAAGATTATTTAATCAAAAGCACGTAATTGTAATGGTGGGAAAATGGTGAATGATAGATCAAGAAGGAAACTACCCTTTCCCTCAAAGAGAGATGAGAGTTTCGCTATTGATTACCACTCAAGTACTTTTCACCATGTTACATTAGAAAGAGGAGAGGATAATTCACTAGATTCAATCTCTCCACATGAAGATGGTAGGCTGAATTTTGAATGAATTGGGAATGATAAATTGATCCCCTCTTCCTTGTTTGATTGGGAAAGGAAATTGATTGAATGATGTAGTGCAAAAGTGACAAAGAATTGATTATAACTTGAGATTGGGATATGGGATGAAGTTGTGCACCTGGATCTGGTAATAAAATGTCGAGACGAAGTCGCCCTACAAATTTGAGGAAAAGTTGTTTGGACCGTGGCGGGAATGTACACGGTCCTTTGAAAAATCCACGAAACGAAAAGGGTTTTTCCACCTTTGCAAATGAAGTCTGAATCCAAAAGTACAGTTGTACACCTGCAACCTACACACAGAAAAGAGAGGAAAACGGGTTGGCATTGGGGGTTTACCTTTAGGTCAAACCCCAGTTTTTGAATTAACCAAGTAATGAAAGAAAGTACTTTCAAGTAGATGTAAATGAAATACTGAATTGTAAATCACCTTAAGGGAGGTTGTAGTAGCAATGTTGATAGAAATGCTTATGTGGAATTGAATGTTGAAATCAATCTCCTCTTCAATGGTTGAATCCTTGGCTTGAATGCAACACCTAGCCTTGAAGGGAGACTCGAGAATGCTCAATGCTGGAAAAGAATGCTTGATTGCTTATGCAACTTGAACATATCCAACTTCGACCTCCCCACTTATGCAAATGAGAGGACGAATGCCCCCTTAAATACATGTTAGTGGATCTGATTTTCATCACAAGCCGACATCGAGGGAGTTTCCTGCTCGATGCACAACCAATAATGCAATCCTAGGAAGGGTCCTGCCCCAAAATAGGGCAAGGACAGGGGTGTCACGTCCCTGTCCAAGGGGGGACAGTGGCACTACGCCCCTGTCCTACCCCTTTCTCCAGGGCAGAGTGTGGACGGGATGATGCAGAGGCCAAGGAAGAAGTTATTTCCGCAAGCTGAGCAATCTCTGGTCTTCGATCAGACTAGAGGATTTGAACTCACGTGCGTGAGGACCCTAATGCAGTCAAAAATTGCTAGGGTCACAATTTTATGACACTACATTTAGCCCCCACTTTAGTGGGAGTGTGAGTGTATGTCAATATTGTCGGTAAAGTACAAGGAAACAAGATTAAAAGACTTTTACCACGTCAAGGAGGCAAGATGCACCAAGCCCCTATTGGACTTAGGATCTTACGACTTCAATTGACAAAGTAAAAGGGAAGATCGAGAAGGGGAGAACCATGACTGCTAGTAGCAAATTTCCCTTCACTATGAGTTGTGAAAGCAAGGATACTAAAGATTACAAAGCAAACAAAGCTCACTAAGTAATTCTAAGCATCACAAGAAGGAAAGTATGAGCGGAGTGTATGCCCCCACGTTAAAGCGATCGCATGTGCCTTATCAGGAGCGATTGCTTTAAGGTAAGATACGCCCAAGAGAGAGAAGGAAGGGATCACATTATCACAAGGATTTAGGTCCCAATCGAGGCATAAACCCAGGGATAATACACACAAAACACGAGGTAGTGTCGCTTTCCTCGGGGTCAGTATGTTGTATGATAACTCATGTATATTATGTATGTATATGCATATAATAATCTTCATTCCCTAAAGAAGGACACTACCTTAGAAGAAAGGGAAGAGAGGATGTCTTTTGAGTCAACATGAAAGAGACCAAGAGAAGATCTCAATGCTTTGCATCGTCCCCAAGTAGACATTAAGGGAACAACAGAAGTACAGGGATACACATAGAAGAATGGTCACAAAAGAGAAAGAAAGGAGAGGGAGAAAGATTTGCAGTGCTAACATTGCTAATCTAGCACAACATTCGCCTCTTGATCTTGTTGATCACTATTTCGGGAAGGCGAGCAACATGCCAGATGAGCGATATCAAGCACAACAGATGGAGCTATCACAAGATCCAAACAAGGACTATGCTCGTGTTGTAAGTCACTTTGTTCGATTCTAGGAGATAGGATTAGGGTTTGTGAAAACTCATCTGATAAATGTTTGTCCACATCAACATACTCATACTCACTGTCAAAAGCATTAGGAGATGTATTACCATTATGAATAACATTTTCACCCATTTCTTCATTAAAGTTTAGAGCAAGAGGAGCAAGAACACGAATAGGAGTAAAACCATCACATGTTTTATGCAACTTATGATTTGGAGATGTAGGTTGAACATTTTTCTTAGGAGAAAAGGGAATCATGTCAACTGTTGGAGTCTGAGGAGATTGAGTATTTTGAGGGATAACTTTATGAGCTCGAACACGACATCTTCATCAGCGTTCTCTTGCACAACGATTATGTTGAGTCTTAGTGGAAGGCTAAGAAGGAGGAGGAACACTTGAAAAAGTAGGAATGTTTCTTTTCTTGATAGTTGAAGGTTTAGGTTGAGGTCTTTTAGGTTGAACAATAGGAGAAGTAGGCCTCTTCTCTCAATAAGAGGAAGGAGGTGGAACTATGCCATAGAAAGGAGGAATATTAGGTGTAGGAAGGAGACTGGATCCATCATGAGGAGGAGGTATAGGTCTAACCTTAGGAAGAATATTGTTGTTCTCCTTAAGAGAGGGTAAAGTCACATCCATAGGGGTAGGTGGCCAATCTTCCTTAGGAGGGAGATTAGTTCTATCCGAGAGGGGAAGAACCTCATCTTGAAGAATAATAGGAATGTCAAGTTTTGGTGATCTAGGTTGACTTAACGATAAGATCATATCGTTCTTCCATTTTTAATAAGATTGAAAAAGAGCATCGCTCCTTAATGGAAGAGATTGAAATTTTTTAGGCCAAAAGAAATCAATAGCAACACCATGGCTTCTTTTGGATGGATGAAATTAGTTATGGTTCACAGTTATGATTTCTCCATTGTGAGGAAATTTAAGACACTTGTAGATTGGAGAATCAATATCCTTCATAGAAGATAGCCAAGGATAGCCTAACTTCACACAGAATTGCTCAAAAGATGGTATGATAACAAAGTCAACATCTGTGGATTTAGTATGGACTTCAACATGAAGAGTGATAGAGCCAATGGTAGGACAAGAGAAGCCATCAAATAACTTCACAACCACATTAGAAGCATCATAGATTGGTTTAAGTAACCATAAAGTGAAAAGATACTCTTCAGTTATGACATTAACCATGCAAGAGGGATCAATCAGGGCACCACGGAAAGGGATATCCTTAACCTTTGCAACTATGTTTAAAGGGCCATCGGGTGCTCTAATGGTCTCACTAGGGTCAAATGTAATACAAGGATCCTTAGGGGTGTCTTGTGTTTCTACCATATTAACCAAGTTTGGAGCCATAGAGGTGAATTCTTCATAAGAGAGAGAATTAGGCACAATCTCAATAACGTTAGAGGTATCAGATGGCAAGGGATTAGTGAAAATCTTAAGATTTTGATTAGGAGGAGCTACTGATTTATTCCCTTTATCATTCACACTTGCCACATATATAGTACTATTATCAATCAAGTCTTTAACCTTATTTTTTAATGCAAAACATTTTTCAGTATCATGACTAGGTTGACGATGAAATTGGCAAAAGGAATTGTTATCAAAATAAGGAGATGCAAGTTTGGAAGGATCAATTTGTTTTCTAAGAGGATTTTTGATAACATTTATGTGCAATAACTGAGACATAATACTATATAGAGATTCATTCAAAAGAGTAAATTGTCTTTCTCTTTGGAAAAAAATAGAAATAGAAGGCACACTTGTTGTAGCATTCACATGGTTGTTGTTGATTGGATCATTGAACTTGATGAAGTTTTTTATTGGTTTGAACTTCGCAAACGGTTGTTGAACACTCTCCCACTTATCACTTGGAGCCATAGGAGTGGATTGCTCCTTTTGACTCACAACCAGTTGATAATCGTGGAGTGTTGCGCACAACTACAGAAAGGAAGTAAACTTAAACAAATGAAGCTTTTCCCTGATAGCTTTTTGTAAATTAGAAATGAAAATTCTTTGAATATAATTATCAGGTACATGAAAAGAATTTTGAGCACACAAATGCTTATATCTAGCAATGAAATCAGTCACTTTTTCTTTAACACCTTGTTTACAATGCGTTAAATCAGTCAAAGTGATTTTAGGACCAATGCTGTTTTGAAATTGTTGGATGAAAGCATTTGCTAGTTGTTGAAAGGAAGTGATAGAATAAGAAGGCAAAGAGAAATACCATTGTAAGGCCTTATCTCTTAGTGTTCTTGTAAACAATTTTGCAAGCAATCGTTGATCATTAGCAAAATCAGTACACAAGGTTTGAAATGTTTTGACATGCGTAAGAGGATCACCTTTTCCATTACAGAGTTCCAATTGAGGGATCTCCACATGTTTAGGTGGCACCACTTTAACAATATCAAGTGAAAGTGGGCTCGCAACATCAAAGATGGGCACACTAAACTTGGATTGACTCATGGAAGCAATTTGTTGTTGTAAGGAAGACACAGTTTGAGCAAGATTGTTGATTGTCATTTCAGTAGGAGAATTGATGTTAGACATAGGTGATTGAGAAGGTGGTGTGATGTTATTGAAAGAAGGCATGGGCTGAGAATAAGGTGGTGGGATGTTATGATAAGCAAGCATTGGTGATGATTGGGTAGGAAAAAGGACACTTAAAGGAGGAATAAAGTTGTTGAAGGAATTGCCCCCTTGTGTCACATTGATTGGTTGAGGAATAGTAGGAACACTCATGGAAGACATAGGTAAAGACGAAGGATTAAATGAAGAAGAGGGATTTCCCCCATGACCTATGGTTGTAGGAATGACATTTTGAGTTGAAGTGGCCATGATGCTAGACATGAAAGTAAGAATGCTAGTCATAGGAGTAGTCAAAGGAATAGAAGAATTGACTTGTGTTGAAGGTTGTGAATAACCTAGGGTTTCGACACAACTCTTGATAGGCATGACATTAGAATCAGCAATATGTGCAATGCCACACAATATATTAGTTTCATTCTTATCACTTTGAAGCATGTGTTTAAGACCTTCAATTAATGGAAGAGCTTCACTATTAGGGTATTCTTGGGACATCCATTGTTGAAATCTATTAAATTGATTGTCCAATGTGGAAAGTTGATCTAAAAAAACCCTAGTTAAAGCTTCTTCTTCATCATGGGATCTATCAAAGGGGTGAATATGCACATGATTAGGATGGGAATAATTAGCATGATCCTCATTAAAGAAGTCACCCAAATTAGGCTCCACCTCCTCGGTAATTAAACCTCGGGAAACCTTAATTCTAATGCTTTGTTAAATGGGGATAGGATAGGTAGGACTAATGGTGGTAAAACTCATGCACTTTGAATTTTGAATTTTGGAACAAAGTTTACAAAATTGAGTAATGCAAAATTCAAGAAAATAATGATTACACAATTTGAAGTTTGTTGGGGGAAGAGGATGACACAATTTCCAAAAATGAAAGGAAATTAGAATTTTAAAATTAGGGCCAAGGGAATACCACTTAATTTTAAAATCGCAATTTTTAAAATTAGGGCACAGACTATAATTAACCTCTTAATTTAAAAAAAATTCTTGAAATGTGAAATGTTGAATATTGTAGGTATTTTCGATTCTAGAGGGATCAAAAATCAATAAAATCGGCCAATCTTTCGGATTTAAGCTATTAAATACAATCATAACAATCTCCTAAAATTTCAGAAAAAAAAAAGTCGAGGACCGTGGCGGGAACGCACATGGTCTGACCAACTTTTTTTGAAATTTTTAGGGATGAATATTACGATGATATTAAAGCTAACCCAAAAAAATTGGCAAATTTTACGATCTCTAGATAGTCGAAATGAAGGCACAAATGTGAAAATAGGACCCTATTAGGGTTTTGAAAAAAGAAGAAGAGGAATTGAATTGTAATTTTGAAAAGGGTCAAACCTAATGGATAGGGACACCTTTGGAAATGTTTAGAAATGTGAATGTAAATGAAATTGATTTGAAATTCACACAAAATCCAATTAAGTTTAAAAATTAGGGTTTGATGACCTAACCACTTAATTTTGAAATTTGATTCTAGGAAAAGGGGGGCAAATTGTAAACAAATCTGAGAACGATCAGAAATCTGAAAATTAAATTGAAATCCAATTTTTGCACAAGTTCAAGTTGATTTTTGAAAATTAGGGTTTTTACAAGTAACCTCTCGATTTTGTAAATTTTAATTGCAAATTGGACAAGACAAAGAGGAAATTGAATTTGACAAACAAAACAATTTTCAAATCTAAGATAAGGACAAACAATTTTTACAAAGCACAAGTTTAATTTTAAATTTAAAAACTAGGGTTTTTAATGATTTAACCACTAAGTTTAGAGAAAGTTGAAACTTGTGAATGAAAAATATGTAATTTTGTTCAAAGGAAAACATGCAAGATGTTGGGTTCCCAAAAATGTAATGGTGGGAAAATAGTGAATGATAGATCAAGAAGAAAACTACCCTTTCCGCAAAGAGAGATGAGAGTTTCACTATTGATTACCATTCAAGCACTTTTCACCATGTTACATTAGAAAGAGGACAGGATAATTCACTAGATTCAATCTCTCCACATGAAGATGGTAGATTGAATTCTGAATGAACTAGGAATGATAAATTGATCCCCTCTTCTTTGTTTGATTTGGAAAGGAAATTGATTGAATTATGTAGTGCAAAAGTGACAAAGAATTGATTATAACTTGAGATCGGAATATGAGATGAAGTCGTGCACCTGGATCTAGTAGTAAAATGTCGAGATAAAGTTGCCCTGCAAATTTGAGGAAAATTTGCTTGGACCGTGGCGGGAATGTACACGATCCTCCGAAAAATCCACTAAATGAAAAGGGTTTTTCTGCCTCTACAAATGAAGCCCGAATTTGAAAGTACAACTGCGCACCTGCAACCTGCACACAGAAAAGAGAGGGAAACGGGTTGGGATTGGGGGTTTTCCTTTAGGTCAAACCCAAGTTGTGGAATTAACCAAGTAATGAAAGAAAGTACTTTCAAGTATATGTAAATGAAAGATTGAATTGTAAATCACCTCAAGGGAGGTTGTAGTAGCAATGTTGGTAGAAATGGTTGTGTGGAATTGAATGTTGAAATCAATCTCCTCTTCAATGGTTGAATCCTTGACTTGAATGCAACACCTAGCCTTGAAGGGAGACTTGAGAATGCTCAATGCTGGAAAAAAATGCTTGAATGCTTGATCGCTTATGCAACTTGAACATATCCAACTTCGACCTCCCTCACTTATGAAAATGACAGGACAAATGCCCCCTTAAATACATGTTAGTGGATCTGATTTTCATCCCAGGCCGATATCAGGGGGGTTTCTTGCTCGATGCACAACCAACAATGCAACCCTAGGAAGGGTCCTGCCCCAACATAGGGCAGGGATAGGGGCGTCATGCCCCTGTCCAAGGGGGGATAGTGGCGACACGTCACTGTCCTACCCCTTTCTCCAGGACAAAGTGCGGACGGGGTGATGCAAAGGCCAAGGAAGAAGTTGTTTCCACAAGCTAAGAAATCTTCGGTCTCCGATCAGGCTAGAGGATTCGAACTCGCGTGCATGAGGACCCTAATGCAATCGAAAATTGCTAGGGTCGCAATTTTATGATACTACAGTAATATAATTAAAAAATAAATTAAATTAATTATAAGACTATTTAATAATAAGTAAGTGATTAAATAACAATGATAATTTTATAATAAAAATATTAAATGAAATCGTATTTAATAATTTTAATCAATAAATTAACTACACGAATCTTTGGCACAATGGTGAAGAAGAACTTTGTCACTAGTCAAGCATTGGTCTTGTACAAGAAGGACTAGAAAGGAAGTTCTTAGGAACTTTTGGTCATCTCTTAAAGACACATGGAGATTTACTCTTCCCGGTCCAGATTGAAAAGGCATTTGAGTTCACTTCAGGAATGATGTATATTATGCAACTACATGATCACAATTAACTACAAGAGTCTTTGGCACAATGGTGAAGAAGAAATTTGTCACTAATCAAACATTGGTCTTGTACAAGAAGGACTAAAAAGGAAGTTCTTAGGAACTTTTGGTCATCTCTTAAAGACACATGGAGATTTACTCTCCCCAGTCCAGATTGAAAGGGCATTTGAGTCCACTTCAGGAATGATGTATTTTATTCAACTACATGATCACCAAATTGATCCTAGTTTATTTGTTTTTTTTTGTTTTTGGGTAAGTTAACCTGTTAAGGGGGTAGAGCCATGTATTAAAGAAAGAACATAGATACATCTAGATATGTAGCATACACCCTTTTCAAGACCCCTGCTAGACCTTACAACATATAGCCATCCAAAAAATACATATCATTCCTACTTCACTTCTGTTTGAATAGAAGAGATTAGCATACACAATACTAATGCTCAAACAAAATTCTTACAAAAGAACCCTATGCCCTTACAGAACAACGACACCTTTCTGGATGAATTTGTAGAAAGTGGTCTCCTATCTGAGAATATGACTTTGCATAGATCTCCAAATTCATTCTTACAGGCAAATTCCTTGAAGATTCTCCATACAGTCTGTATCAAAATAGTCTCCCCTTCTTTGTTCTGCTCCTCCTGTTGATCTTTTGAATCCCCCAACTCATCCGCCACACTGTCGAAGAACAATGATAAAGGTTGCGCCAAATTACCAAGACCAATTTCATATATATGACCAGCCGTTGTTGGCCAAAAAACCTCTGCAACAAAATCGTTGCAACCTGGAATCCAATATCTGTTGAGCCCATTGTTTGCACAAGGGCATGGAAGAAAATGTTGAAGATTGTACCATCGTGGCGATGACCTTCCCCTCTGCATGAACCCAAAATCATTTGGACCAAGGCATTCAATGTTTGGGAATCGTCGATCATAAACAACCTCCTACACTGATCCTTCCTAGACTCTTGTTCACACCTACATCCAAAAGCTTTGAATGCCATCGCTTCAACCCCCAAAACTTTTCTTCCCTTTCTACTTTTGCTTTAGCTCGCCAAAAGCGATCCAAGTTTGCTAGAAATCTACCCTAACTGAGTTGATCCTAGTTGATGAATGTAAACTCTCACTTTTTATTGGGAGCTGCCCCATTTTAGCAACACTTATCTTAAAAAAATAACTACAAAATAACAAACAAATAATAATATAATAATGATAATAACAATAAAGTAATTAAATAAGACAAATAAATAAATATGTTAAAGTGATGTTAAATGGTTAATTAGAATTCATCTATTATTATGAAGAGGAGAATTTTTATGTTGAAAAGTAAATGTGAAACTGTTACAAGCTAGGGTTGTCGTTGCACCAAAAGATCAACCATGTCAACGCCCGATACAACCACTAGACTTATAGAATCCATAAGAGGTTGTTAAACCATGTTGCAAATCTCCCCGAGAGATGCTAGCCCACTGCCAACAATCCCCCTCCCAGCGTCACTCGTCATGACCTGCGTGATTCGAACCTGTGACCAATCTTTGATACCACTTGTTACAAGCTAGGGTTGTCGTTGCACCAAAAGATCGACCTTGTCAATGCCCGATGCAACCACTAGACTTATAGAATCCCCAAGAGGCTGTTAAACCATGTCATGAATCCCCGCGAGGGACGCTGACCCATTGTCAACAAGAACTTGACTTTAATTTGGACACATCTAAATTATTTAGAAAATATGAGTTAGTTTGAGTAATTTGAGGAAAATAAATGTAGTTTATTTATGTGAATTATATATTAGGGAAAATTATAGATAACAAAAAATATTATTTATTTATTTAATTTGATTGGAGTATAATGGTGGTAATTATTGAAATCAAACTATTTTAAATTTCTTGCACATAGTTAAATTAAAAAATGTAGAGATAAATTTGAATTTAAAAGAAATAAAAATTAATTATTATTGAATGAAGAAGTTTAATATGAATTGATCATAGAAATGATGAAAATTGATAATTAAACAATTCTATTTAATTTATAATTAGTAATGAATTTTGACATACTATTCTCTCACATCTTTATTTCATGACAACAAATTAATGACGAGTTATAAAATAGATTTATTATGTATGACATTTAAGGACAAATGGGGCCATTTTTAGAGAGAAACTCGTTATAATTATTTGTTTTGTATAAGGTGAATTAGAATTTATGCCCAAGTTGTCCTCTTGTTAAACTATAAACTCAAGTGGTGGTATGCACTTGGGAGGGTGGTTGGTTTTATCTTGTTAGATTTTTGGAAAGAAAGTTGTAGGTTATGAGAAAAACTCAAGTTATACTTTTTAAGAGCGATTTTACACAAGAGATCTCGTCAACACTTCAAGTTTGAAGGAATCAACAAATTCAAATCTAGTATTGGAGATATGGTAAGTTGATATTAGCATACTATTTTACTTTCATAAATTGTAGTTATCTTTTCTTTCCAATATTATTGTGATTATCACTAGCATACCTATATTTTAAAAATCTATGTAAAAGACGGCTAGAGATATCAAATATCAAAATATTTAAAATTAATAAATATGAATAAATCATGAGATTTATTGTTAAAAATAACTGGTATAAATAAACAAAAAATAAGATTACTGGAAATATTCAACTTCACGAGTTTATATCTATTTTTACAATATGCATGCAATGTACATAAGATCCAACTTATGAAACCTTTTGATTTCAGATGGAATATTATCATTGAAAAAGTTATTGTCCAAACCTAAGTAAGTTAATTTTGTCATGCATAAGTTAACAAAACTTCTAAGCCATAAATATTTGTATGAAGACACGTGTTACCCAGTCTCTTGAGGATAATTTATAATATTTTGGTATGTTGTATCATGTTGTAGAAGTGGTTGCAGAATTAAATGATACATATCTGTTGGTGTAAATAATTATTCATCTTGGATATTATTACACCTTACTTAAGTTTACTTAGGTACATGCATTTCATAGTAGTTTGGGTATGAGACAGTTGGGTGTTTATGTCACATTGGGATAGTGTGTGTAGGAGAATTTCCACCTTTTATGGTGTGATCTCATTGTTACATTCCACATTCAGTGGATGATCCACCTCATGTGGATAATTATATTGTTTCTCCTACCTACCCACACCTATTTTCTACCTACCCTTGTTTCTTATTGAGCCACATGTCATGTTTGTGTGCTCACATATCCATATAGCCTTGCCTATATAAGCAGGCTCATATTCATTGTATGTAATTGATCGCTTGATGATCCAGTTGATCAGTATTTTCATCTTGATAGAATATAGTTTATTTCTATCATATATTTTGTCTCTCTTATTTGTGCTTTCCACTGCCTCTTGATCTTGGCAAAATCTCACAATATCCTTTAGATGATTCTACTAGGTATACAAAATTAATATGAAATCTCTCTTGATTTTAGAATTGGTGCATATTGAAATAGTTTTACAATAGGGCAAATAAGACGTGTCCATATCATTCATAAACAAAATGAGGTGTCTACTAGGCTATAACAAAGTAATGTGAAAGTCTATTTGCATGAATGACAATAAAGATCAAAGAGTTTCATCTACAAACCAAAGACTAAATCCTCGCACAACAAAATTTAACAAATATAAGAGTAGATCAAAATATAACAACAAAATAGTAAGTAAAAGATAAATGCACAAAACCTACAATCTTACCAATTAGAAAACCTATATATTGTTATAATGCATATCTAAGCTTTATTCTATGACCATTCCCACATTTAACTAATATTCATAAAGTCAAAGCATGAACAAAGAAATGATATTTTGTACAATAATTAAAAAAAATTATATCATAGAATTTTCATAATAAAATTACTCACATTTATGCATGGTCTCATGGTGGAAAAATGTGGAATATAGATTTCATTTTGAAGACTTTTAACTAGCCCAAACAATATAGTATAGTTATATATAAATAAGGCAAGTGAGAAAATTGTCCAATAGCATTCAAATGGCAAGAATCATATAGTTGAAATATCATGCCCCGCCATGAGGCCCAGAGGACAAAACAACCATGAACAAGAAAATGCGATTTAAAAATAAAAATAAAAAAATGCATTACACATGAATAAAGATATATTCAACAAGATGAAATGATGATACACATTAAACAACTAACAATCATCCTCAAGGCCCCACAACGATGCAACACAAGGTTGAACATCATCTCAAATATCTTACAAATAATTTCTATTCAAAAAACATCATAGATCATTTACATATCTACAAGATTCTCATTACATTGTTGAAGAATATACAAATGAACTTCAATACATTACAATAGATCCTCAATATACAAATCTCCAAGAATCCCATGATGGGATAATTACAATAATCTGAAACAATAACAATTGTCTTCAATCTTCTCTCAAGCCATCACGATCATGAAGTTGAAGGAGCCAAACCCAATGGGTGCAAATAGCACTCCACCTAGCCATGTGGTACCATGAGGTCCACGCCCTGTGCTAGGAGGTACTAGCTAGACCCACTAGGCGGAAGCAGGACATACAAGGGTACCAACATGACTCACAGGAGAATCAACATGAAAATACTCACAAAAAAACAATTAGTCTAAACATACATGAGACTCACAAGAGAACACCACAGAAAACAGATAAGAATAACAACCATTATCCAGAGACCCAAAGAAAACCACAAAAGAGTAACAACATAAGAAAACCAACCACTTCTGGAGGCTCAACAATACATGGAAGGATAAAGAACACAAGTTACCACTAGGTAGAAAAAGGGAAGAGTGTCATCATTAGGTTGTCATGAGTTACCCTGGTAGGTCTTCACTAGGTCCTCGCCCCCATCCTGGGTTACCCTGGTGACCTCTCTCGACTTCCGGGCCCCATACATACACTAGTGGACCACACCAACCTTTCATGGAGACAAGATTGGTGGAAGCCATTCCATGCCCTTCTCTACTTACCCCAAACCTATATGAGTGTTTGTGGGCAATAGAGACAATAAAATTATCTTTATTTATGTGAAATAACTACCAATCCCCAATTCATTAGGTTATGTTTTCACTTGATTACAAACTTCCATTGAGTTATCCTGGCGACCACTTTGGGTTCCGACCCCCAATGAAAGCCACTCCCCCTTGACATGCACCTAAGAATCAAAAAAAATCACAAGGCCATGATACCCAAAACACAAAATGACAAGGCTTCAACCATAGCAAGGATAAACTCACTTGCTAGAACAAGATCCCCAAAAGGAGAAACAACCATAGGCTAGGAATGACCATCTAGCATAAGAACCCACTGATCCAAAATATCAAGAGAAGAAAAACATCAATGATTGACAATGATGGCACAACTATCAAAGAAATCAAGCAAGATGCCAATTTCATACATTCAAGGACAATGAGATACATGCTCAAAAAGGAACTCAAAGTTGTCCTAGCCTTTGGAAGCTAAAAATATTTCAACAACATGACCATGACTCCACAACAATAACAAAGTCAAAGCAATAACAGGGTCTCATATTGCCAAGCATAAAAGAATTCATTCTTGAAATAATAAGAGACCAATTAAACTTCTATTCATCCATTAATTCAAATTAACATTATTTTTCAATAACTCAGATCAAATCATTATAACTCATTCTATTCCTATACATTTGCATGATAATGCTAAAATTTAATTTCCAACCATTACGAAATCGTTATGTATTATTACCATATTGTAACTTGATTTTGATCATCAATACATACAAGGAAGGTTTTTGAACTCAAGGACAAAGTATGCATATTTTTGTAATTTCATTAAAAGGGAATAGATTTGAAAATGAACATACTTATAACTGAAAACAACTTGATACCATAAAGTGATATATATACAATTACGCATTTGTATATATATATATATTCCAACATTACACAAATGTAATTACATAAACCCAATATAAAATCTAAATTTGAACTCTTATACAAAAACTACATAAATCCAAAACCATATATATATATATATATATATATATATATATATATATATATATATATATATATATCCAAAACATATATTCAACACTCAGCAATAAAAATATGCATCAGTCACAAACTACCAGACGAATGGGGGTACGACCTGTACAAGGCTCACCTCTTGGTGGTGCCCACGATCTGTGGTTTCCCACAGTCTTGGGTTACCACGCTCTGTGGTATTTCCACAGTCGTGGGTAGAGCTCAGCTCCCCACATCCCCAAACAACAAGAAATTAAATTTAAATAAATTAAACTAAATTTTTATCGACTGATCTTAGTGCAATAAAAACAAATTTTATGCAATTTGGTAGAGCTCGGCTCCCCACGTCCCCAAACAAGCAGAGATGAAACATAAAACTTCTTAGGTATAAACAAAGCAAAATCGTGATGCGCAATACACCGATTTTTAATTAAATACAGACAAACCCCAGATTTCCAAATTAAATTAAAGCACAATTTTAAATTTTACAAAATCAAAGCCACACTTTTCGAATTTAGAATTTCATTGCACATAAAGAAGAAAAAACATTTAGATCTAATCTAGTCTCATTTTTCTTTAAATACCAAACCCATTATTAGACAATCTTTATTTTTGTTTTCTCTTTCCAATAAACACAAACAAATTGATTTTCATTCAAATCAAGAGGGATTTTTAACATGCAAGGGAAATAACTAGAATCCTTACCTTTTTCGCTTTCTAGAAAAAAAACAATGACATAAGCTGTATGCACGAGATACTAATCCAAAAGCTCCAATCCAGATGAATCAAACAATCATTTTCAATTTCATTTTCCAAAAGCCAGAAGTTTTCCCCAAATTTTCTTGAAACCCCCACCCCAAAACCAAAGAATACATTTGTAGATCAAAAGAAATTCATGGCAAAATCTCTCTCTCCCAAAAAGCAAGCAATAATAATAAAAATTCCCTTTTTTCAAATGTAACTCCCAATCATGCAAGATTATTTTCTTTAAATCATTAATTAATTTATTTTGTAACCCCACACGCACATGCAATGAATTAATTAAAAAATATATTATTTTCCCTATTTGAATTAATATTCAAAGGCACAAAAGAATTCAAAAGACCAATTTCCCTCTTCAATAATTATTTTCTAAACAATAAGTAATAATTGTATTTTAGTAAGCAGAACTAATGAAAATACTAAATTAAATATTTAAAATTTTCTGTTTAATTAATCCTTCCAAAATAATTGTCCTAAAGCTTCTCAAATAAATAAGCAAACTGAAGCAACTATAATAGATTATTAACTAATTAAACTTGAATGGACACAAAAAAAATGTTATTATCAATTCCCTTACTAAATAACCTTTTCGAATCATTTAAATAATTCAAATCTTTAAGTACCACAATCACAATTTATTAATTAATTAAACAACGACATTCCAAATACCAATAGAGATAAAATATTAATCATTCCACAAAATTATTTAACTAAATGCAGGAGTAACAAATTATGACAACACAAAAGGGTGCATGAGTAGCTGAGTTGGTGTGAAGGCGAGTCGAGAGGCGTAGTGTTAGGCTAATGATCACGGTGCTACGCATCAACTCCGGTTCGATTCTCATTGGTTACCATAAACCCTTTTAAGGGTACATGAGTAGCCGAGTTGGTGTGAAGGCAAGTCGTGAGGCATAGTGTTAGGCTAATGATTCTGGTGCTACACATCAACTCCAGTTTGATTCTCACTGGTTACCATAAACCCTTTTAGCTATCATTCAATCTTTGTAAGGGTGCATGAGTAGCTAAGTTGGTGTGAAGATGAGTTGTGAGGCGTAGTATTAGGCTAATGATCCCGGTGCTATGCATCAACTCTGGTGCAATTCTCACTAGTTACCATAAACCCTTTTAGCCCCCACGGGTTAGAGTAGTTGGTTTGAGTCTTGGGTTTGCTCCCCGAGGTATTGGGTTTGACTCTCTGGCTCAAAATTACCTCACTGCAGACACTTGGGGGTTGTGCTGGTTACCTCGTGGCCGCAGGGATTAGTCTCGCCTCAAGCTCGCCCCGTAAAGGGAACCCATTGGGCTTGGGTTGTTGGCATACCTTGACGATAACAAAATAAATAAATTTACGACAACACAAAACACAGAGAGCCAACAGAGGGTGACAACTGACAAGACCTGACAAACAAAGAACTAGGGTGCCTAATAGGGGTCTAAATGATATCTCCTTTGTCCACTTTACCATTGGGTTGGAGAGCATACTCAGACCTAAAGATTCAGTCGGAGTCGATGCTCGATACCTGCAGCTGCATAAACAAACTGTCGAACATGTACATATATAAACCACATAATATCATACCATGAATAGGGAATGGAAGCGACGTAGCTTTCTCGTAAAGAGTAGTGCGACACTTTTCCCTTTCACCCAAGCACATCAAACATAGAAGCAGTGCAAGTCAGTATGCACCGATAAATGTAAAGAAACTCATAAATAATCTAGCTCAATAATGTACTATGGAATATGAATAGCATCTAATAATCACATCATAAACTACATCATATGATTCCATCGAAGACATTAACATATAATTATCAATCACAACCACATAACAACATCATGAATTACATTACTATGGCAATGAAACAAAAAGGCACAAAACATGAATATCACATAACACATATTTGTGTAGATATCAATACCATTCACCATCATTAGAATGGTCCATCCTTCAATGAGATATCTAAGGAAAAGTGAGCTTCACACCTCCATAAGATAGTTTTCAATTTAGGTTTCCAATTATTTATGTATGTACAACACTCACCTTTTTAAGTTTTGAAACTACCTATGTTATTTATTGGGTTGATTTCAATCTTTAGCTAGATTTAAAATTTTATAAACATCCAAATCTATAACATAAAAGAGGATCATCCTAATGGCATATTTAAGCCGATAGGCTTCAGTGCGGGCATTTATGCCTGGAAAATTGTCAGCCTCCTGGAGCATTTTATTTCGTGTCTTGGAATATTTTATTTTGCATCACGATTGCTCGACACATTTTAAATTTTTTTACGGGAAGTTGTGCCAATGCGCCGCCTTTTTTATTATTAATTAAAATATTGTTTTCTGGTGTTTTTTTGTTGAGTGAACGTGGAATTTTGTGTGAGGTCGAACCATGTTTGAAGGAAATTAATTTGTTTGGCTTGGGCATTGATGGTTATGGATACGGTCATTTTTTGGGTTCAGGTTAAACATTCATGGACTTGCAGACGAAGAATATTTGTAATGTCTCAGGTTTTGGAGAAGAAGAGGGTGTTGAAAGCGTTTGTGGTATGTGCAACTGGGTATCGCCTATTGGCCGAATTGTGTGGAGTTTGGTGTAGCGTCGGTTTGGTGTGCAAGTAAGCAATTCTTTTCCAAAAACTTTATGTTTGACTGCACTGGGTTGTGGGTGTTAAAATTTTGTTGGTTAGGTGGCAAAGGGTTTTAATTTATGTTTGACTGCACTTGGTTGTGGGTTTTAAAATTTTGTTGATTAGGAGGCAAAGGGTTTTAAGGGGAAACACCTGTTTCAATTTGAAAATATGGGATTGTCTGTGCTGTGATCGAACTTTGCATTTTTGTATATTGGGTTGGCAAGGGTTTTAACAAGAAATGGCAGTTTGTTTACATTTTTGACACACCATTAATTTGGCATTTAAAAAAAATTGAAAATTCAAACTAGCAGTTTGTTTTCATTCTCGTAACCCCGATAATTTGGGAGTTGTTTTTGGACTAAGGGTTTTTAACAAGAAAAGGCAGTTTCTACGAAAATTTCAATTGGCAGTTTGTTTTCATTTTCCTAAGCAGTTTCTTTCCATTTTCAACAGCCCCATTAATTTGGGGGTTTCCCTTGAAAACGAAAATTTAAAATTAATGGGGGCTGTTAGGTCTGACTTGGAAAGCTAATGTACTGAGAGGGGAGGGGTGTATATAGGATGACTTTGGGCATAAAACTAATGACAACTTAGTAAATAGCAACATGGGCTTTTCCTGAAAACGAAAATTTCAACTAGCAGTTTGTGTACATTTTCCTGACCTTGATAATTTGGGTTTTAAAAAAAAACAAAAAAAACTATTGAGTATACCAGTTTGACTATTTCACTGATTAACCGAGAAAGTTACATCTTTGTAAACAACTTGTCTACATATAGATAAAGAAACGAGCTGACAATATTGTAAAACCGAAGTCACTTCAATGTCTTATGTTGACTAAATTTCTATTTGGCGCATACTTTAATTTGGCTAGTTATGACCCTTATAAAATTTAGTGATACTTTTGTATGAGTTTACAGTTGTAATGAGATTATCTTGAAGTATGCTCATACAAACAATTTTCCTTCATTGATGTCAAGATTGTCTTTCTGGTGCTTGAACATGACCTTCTTCTTTTCTCTTCTTTGGATTTTAGGTCTAATGTAACCTCTTTCAAAGTTGGATGCACCTTTTTTCAGAGGTTGTGTTAATCTGCATACATCCATCGTTTGATGTAATTACTAGTCTTGACTGCTTCATCTATAGTTAGATGTGATAAATGCTGAGCTAGATCCAAGGTTTGATTTATGTTGCATTATATCCAATGCAATATATGTTGAGTTGGATCTAAATTTTGACTTATTTTTTTCTATATCGAGAGTTTGATGTGCTATTTTACTCTATGTGTAGCATAATCTACAGTTTGGTTTACAATTGTTGGGTGTATTAGTATTATGTTTAGTTTTCGGTGAACAAGAGGGTAACCAAAAGTTTGTTGTGTGTTTTAGTTTTGGAGAAGAAGAGGGCGTTCAAAGATTTCCTTCTATCTACGGTTGGGGTTTAAACTTTTCGAGTTAAGGTAACTTTTATGGTTTTTCTACAATGACTTTTGATGTTGTAGTTGTTAGTTTCATGGACACTGTATTCTAATTTTGTTTGTAATTTATTTCTTTCTGACAAGGGTTTCATGGTGGTTTCTTTCTTTTCATAGGTACCGACTGTTTTGAGTTGTTTTTTGTTTCTAATCTCTGTGTAAAACAAGAAAGGGGTTAAAGGATCAGCTTGAAATCATATTTTTTGGGTGTGTAGACCAGAATCATCTAATACTTCTAGAATTGTTGTTTGCCAATTATTTAATTTTTTGTATGGGTTAAATGTATTATTTGTATAGTTTGTTGGTTGTATGTAGCAATTATTGGGGTTCAGGGTTAGAGAACAAAAATGATAACATTTACATTTGTTTGCTGGCTTCATAATGTCATAGTAGTTCTTTTTAAGGTTTCTATGGTTTTGCTAGGAGATATAGGTTTTTGTCATTGCAGTCTTCACAAATATTGAGAAAACATTGTTGTTTCTTCTTTTGGTTTGTTTGGTGATAACATAGCTCTTGTTTAAACGCTATTAACTGCCCCATTATATGTACTTAGTTTCTCGTGGTAGCTACATGCAAGGCTATATCATCGTCTTTGTACTTTTCTTGGATTAATTCTTCTTGTGACTCTAATATATGATAGATCAAATCTGTGAAATAACTAGTGAAAATCATGACATATTCATAACAAAGATATTGGTCTTAAAAAAAAAAATTTGTTCAGGAATGGGTAAGTGTAAACAATGCCTAGGGGAATGCCCTCGATCAAAAGAGGAATAAAATCGACCCTTGTGGATGTAATTTTATTTTTTAGGAACGTAGAGAAAGAATATGAAAAACAACAAATTACTATTTGAAATAAAAGAAATCCTAAACCCTAAGACTTGGGAATGTTGTCAATAACAGGTATACCAACAAACCCTTTTCGCAAGAGATTACAACATAACATTTTTAAAAAATAGATGTTTAGGAATAAACATGGTAAAACATTATGCTATAATGAGCAATTTCAACAAAAGTGACATGATTTCCAAGATTTCCTTTGATATAAACAACTAATGTTAGAGTATCAATTTTTTGCAAAATAATGAAATATATGGATTCTGTGCTCAATTCTTGAGATAAGATAATGTTTGTTGGTGCAACATAATTCAAGAGTACAAATGTTCCCCGATTAACAATTTTGAAAGTAGTGACATTATGTGAGATAATGGTGGTCTTCGTATATGGTTAGATAGAAACTTGTGAAGAATAACATTTTGTTCAATCTAAATTTAATGTTGCATTATTTATTTATTTGAATTTGATATTTAATCTATTTTAATCCTTCTTATTGTTCTATAGACGTTGTGTACAGTCAAACAAAATCCCTTCCTTGAATTGTAAAGACTTTTAATCACTATGTCATCTCCGACAAGCTTTGTTGGTGCCTTGCAACAACCTCTCCCAGAATCTTTGGTAAGCTAATACATTGCGTGCCCTTACAAATTTGAGGTTGGGAGCATTGTTTTTAGTGTTTGAACAATACATAATAGTTCTATGAATGTTTGTCTGAGTTAATTTTAAAGATATTATTCCCATTTAATATATGTAAATAAACTGAAATATTTTCCTCGGAATGGCTCTGAAGATTTTCATATTTTATTGTATCAAGATATATTATGTCCATAATTAAAAAAACACACATTTGTATAGAAAGGCATGGACATACACATATGCATTCTCAAATTGAAAAGTACATACAAATCTTCATTTGGAGATAGCATTTTTATGTAAATGAATATATAGGTATATGAATTTACATAAGCTTGGATATACATATATCAATATTCATAATTTTGAAATATTAATATCTCTATTGGTGATATGGACATGTTCTGCACCAACTTTTAAACATATTTAGAGTTGGCTGAGTTGATCCATATGAAATAGAATTTCTTGGGATATGTATTCAACCTTGTAGCATTGTCCTTGTAGGGACTCGACCAACAATTTGAGCTTACACCATATGCAATTTGATCTATCAATGCTGGAGATGATGTCCCTTCAACATTGCTCCAACTTTTTTCATTTGAGAGAATGACAATTGATCTATATGAGAACGTGAGATACAAAATTGTCTTGCTTGATGGCATGTATATGCAAATTGGCCATTTTGCCACCCAAGTATACTAATCTGTTGCATACAAAGATTTTGAAGATAGGCTTCGTGCTATTGTTGACAAATTATGCATGTAGATATGTTTGGAACACAAGGTAGGATATGTAATATGTTTTGTTCCTTTGTCTTTACCTATTTTGTTGTTGACCTAAACAACATTTATAGAATTGAACAATCCCCGGGTGAACTCACAATAATGGTTCCCACTTTTTTGCCACTTTTGACATTGAGATGTACATTTTTAAAATAATCTTCAACTTCCGAGAACTATAACTTTTAAACTATTAAAATTTTGTAGATGATGTAAATTAGTGATTTCTAGCATTTTGTTTGTAGATTCTATATACATTTTTTTCAAATTATTTTGAAGGATTTAAAAAAAAAATTCCATCTCCCTCGAAAAGTAGTTTTTTACAACAAACTACATTTTTAAGAGTGATGTGCCTCCCGAAATGCATAACTTTTTTTCTATAAATGATAAAAACTCAATTCTTTTGAATTTTGGTTTGTAACATCAATATCTAGGGCTTGCATTTGGTTTTATAGTGATATGTTCAATATTTTTCATTTTATAAAGTTTTGAAGTCCGACTAGTCATAATTCAGACATAGGTTTACGTTTGAACACATAACTTGTTTTATATAAATCGAAATTCAATTTTTTTTTTGTTAGAAAGAAGAAATCAATACCAGGGGCATAGATATTTTTCAGATTTTTTTTGAATTAGTTTCTTATTTTTCCCAATGCGTTGAACAAAGAAGTTCATGTTCGGTGAAAAACCAATTTTCCATAAAATTAAAAAAACAAGAACATAATAAATTCAAAATATAACAAAATTATACTTGTTGGAAAGCTTGCTCTGAGTACTACCATCTAATATTTTTGGGTTATCAAGATTATTTCATTCGTGCTTTGAACCAAAGCTCCGAAGTCATTAATTCTTCAGAACTCTGAAATTTTTTGGGAGAAACCTCTAATTGGAGGGTTCGAATGAACAATACTTTGAGCGAATGTGGTTCGCTCGAACAATAATGGGTTCGAGCGAACCCCCATTCGCTCGAAACAATGGGCTTGATTTTCTTGATTTTGGCCCGTACTTTTCATACCCCCGGTTCGAGCGAACCCAGGTCTGCAATGTGGTTCGATCGAACTCCCAGGAGTAGTTCGAGCGAACACCCCTATTTTGCTCGAACACCTAGAAAATTGAACTTCCCACTTTCGCCAAATTCCTTCATTGGAAAAAGTGGGAACCAACTTTGTGAATTCACCCCCCCTCTGTTCCTTTTACAAGACTATAATTATATTCTCTCTAGAAGTGAAAATTATGAATTGTGCATTGCTTGGAAAACCTAGGTATCTCTTTAGAGAGCAAGAACAACAAATGTTGGGACAAGAAACACCCACCCCATCTAAATGTGCTCTTAAATTTGGTGTAGATTTGCCATCTACACAAAACAATGCATCTGATAATATAAGTCCCATAAAAAGCCCGAACCCTTATCAAAATAAATGGACAATAAAAGGGAGAGTAACAAATAAGAGGAAAATGTACCAATATAGTTCATCAAAAGGCAATGGGCAAGTGTTTAGTTTTGATATCATTGATAATGAAGGTTGTGAAGTTAGAGTCACTTCTTTTGGTGAAATAGCAGAATTGCATTATCACCGAGTTGAAGTAGGAGCATCCTATGTTATTTTGAAAGGTTCCGTAAAAGAAGCAAATACACAATATAATTGTAAAGCGGAAAAATCGAACCCTAGTTGTTCTCCCCTCCCCAACTCCAAGGAGAGAGAAGGGAGAGTCACTAGGGTTGATGGTTTTCACTTAGGGGAGACTTTACATTCAAAAGAGGGGTTGAAACCCACAAGATCCAATCCCACCCAATGCAGGATTGGATTCTAAATGAGTTTCAAGGGTTAAGACATCAAGGATACCCTCTTTTGTAAAGAAATGTAGATAGGATGATTGAACTAGGAATGCATGTAGAAGCAAGAAAGATTCGCTTGTAAACAGAGATAGGGATATGGGATGAAGCTGCGGACCTGGAATTAGCAGTAAAATGTCGAGACGGTGCTGTTCTGCAAATTTGAGCAAAAGTTGATGGGACGATGGCGCCCGGCGTGCACACGGTCCTCCGAAAAATCCGCGAAACGAAGGGGGATCTGTTCGTCTCTGCACAAGGATTCCAGATCTTCAATTACAGCCGCGTACCTGCAACCTACACACAGAAAAGAGAGGACGATTGGGGGGTTAGGGATGAGGGGTTTGCCTTTAGGTCAAACCCCAGTTTTGGAATTAACCAAGAAATGAGAATGCTATAAATGTAAATGTTTGTAATGTAAACGAGTACTGATACCTTGTTGTAAGAATGTTTGTATCCTTACATGCGAAGGTGTAATGTATGTAGTATGTTGTATGTTGTATGTGATCTCCTCTTCAATGGTTGAATCCTTGTCTTGAATGCAACACCTAGCCTTGAATGGAGACTTAGAATGCTCAATTGCTTGAAGGAATGCTTGAATGCTTGAATGTTTGAATGTTTGAATATCACTTCCGCGTCTTGTTCTTGCTTCTTTTTCTTCCCCCTCTTTCTAGGAGAGGAAAAGTAGTTTATATACTTGTCAATTAGGGTTGATAGACTGATTTTTCTCGACCTTAGGCCGACCAGGAAACATTATTTTCCAATTTGCAAACTTAAAGACCCGATGCCCAAAAGAGACCGGGCCCAAAATAGGGCTAGGGACTAGGGCGCTGGGCGCCATGGTCCTGGGGGACCAGGGCGCTGGGCGCCCTAGTCCTAAAGGACCAGGGCACTGGGCGCCACGGTCCCACCTCCAGGGACAACAGGGTGCAAGGAGGATCAAGCCAGGGTGCTGAAAAATGTAGTTTTTGATGTCATGAACAAGTTTTGGGGTCTCCATTCAGGTTCCGTGTTGCATCGCCATCGTGAAGACCCAAATGCAGTCGAAATTGCAAGTGTCACAATTTTAGGACGCTACATTTAGCCCCCACTTTAGCGGGAGTATAAGCGTACGCTCATACTTCCGATAAAGTACAAGGAAACAACATTGAAAAACTTTCACCACGTCAAGGAGGCAAGATACACCAAGCCCCCAGTGGACTAAGGATCTTACGACTTCGATTGACAAAGTAAAAGGGAAGATCACGAGGGAGAACCATGACTGTCAGTAGTAAGGTTCCCTCACTATGAGCCATGCAAGAAAGATATCAAAAATTTTCAAGGCAAAGCTAAATTTGTCAAGAAATTTTCAAGTATCTTGAAAAGATGTGAACGGGATGTATGCCCCCCTACGTTAAAGCGATCGCACACGCCTCACCGGGGGTGATTTCTTTAAGGTAGTGATACATATAGGAAATGAGAAAGGAAAGGAGCACATTATCACAAGGATTTAGCCCCCAAGTGTGAGATAAGCCCAAGGATAATAGACACAAAACACAAAGCACAAGGTGACTTCGCTCTCCTCGGGGTCAGTATGCTGTATGATAATTCATGTATATCATATGTATGTATGCATAATTGTTCTTCATTCCCCAATCAAGGGAGGTCACCTAGAAGAAGGGAACACATGTGTCTTTTGAGTCAACATGAGAGAGACCAAAAGAGATCTCAATGTTTTGCATCGTCCTCAAGTAGACAACACTAAGGACAACGAATAGAAGAATGAGAATAACACATAGAAGAAGTAACAAAAGAGAGGAGGAGAGAATATGCTATGCTAATGAACTAGTCTAGCACGTCATCTACCCCCCGATCTTGTTGATCAATATTTCGGGAAGGTAGGAAACACGCTAGAGGAGGAACATCCAACACAGCAGATGGAGATATCACAAGATCCAAACAAGGGCTATGTTCATATCCCAAGCCACGGTGTTCTTGTCTAGGAGCTAGGATAAGTGCTTTAGAAAATTCGTTAGATAAATGGTTATCAACATCAACATATTCATATTCACTATCAGAATGAACAGGAGTAACATTTTCATCATGAATAAGATTTTCATCTATATCATCATCAAGATTTATAAAAATAGGATCTTTAACTCGCACAGGATCAAGACCATCATGCATCTTATGTTTAGGAGATTTCAGCTCAATCGTTGGCTGAGGAGAAAGTGGAATAATATTGGCTGAAGGTGTTTTTGGGGATTGCAAAGTTTGAGAAGCAGCTGCCTGAGCTCTAAGACGACGCTTTCGTCGGCGTTCACGTGCAGAACGATTTCATCTAGTCTTAGTAGGAAGTTGCGAAGATTGAGGAGGAGGAATGTTCTCATCCTTATCACTTGGGTGTTTAGGTTGTGGTCTCTTAGGTTGAACAATAGGAGAAGAGGAAGGTCTCTTCTCTCCATAAGAGGAAGGAGGAGGAACTGCTCCATATAAGAGAGGAATATTTGGTTTAGGAAGGAGACCAAGTCCATCATGACGAGGAGGTATAGGCCTACTTTTAGGAAGTTTATTAGATATAGGCATAGTCACATTCATAGGAATGGGTTGGGAATCTTCTTGAGGAAAGACATTAGTTTTATCTTTCAAAGGAAGAACTTCCTTCTCAAGAACGATAGGAATATCAAGTTTGGGTGTTCTTGGTTCACTTAGAGATAGGATCATATCTTTTTTCCACTTTTGATAAGATTTGAAAAGATGATCACTTCGCAGAGGAAGAGATTGGAATTGTTTAGGCCAAAAGTAATCAATAGGAACGCTAGAAATTCTTTCAGCTGATTTAAAGAGACTATGATTGACAGTAACAACTTCACCATTATGGGGAAATTTCAAACACTTATGAATAAGAGAAGCAATAGCTTTCATGGAAGATAGCCAAGGATAGCCTAGCTTCACACAAAATTGTTCGGATGATGGAATAATAGCAAAGTCCACATCAAGGGATTTGTTATGGACCTCAATAGGTAATGTAATAGAACCAATTGCAGGAGAAGAAAATGCATCAAATAGTTTCACAACCACATTTGTTTCATCATAGATCACTTGATTCAATTGCAAAGTAAAAAGAAATTCTTCAGTAATGATATTAACCATACAAGAAGGATCAATAAGCACTCCATGGCAAGGTGTATTCTTGACTTTTGCAACTATATATAAAGGACCATCAGGCCCTGATAGTTTCACTAGAGTCAAAGGTGATGGAAGGATCTTTAGGGATTTTCTGCTGCTCTACAAAGTTAATCACATTCGGAGTCATGGACACAAGATCATCAGGTGAGACAGATGAATCGTTAGTATCAATCGCATTAGAGGTATGAGAAGGTAATGGATCAGTAAAAATCTGAAGATTTTGTTTAGGAGGAGCTATAGATGTGTTGCCTTTATCATTCACTCCAGAAACAGAAATAGTATTATTATCAATCAAATCTTGAATTTTACCCTTTAAAGCAAAACATTTTTCAGTATCATGCCCAGGATGACGATGAAATTGACAAAAAGATTTGTTATCAAAGTAGGGTGAATTAATCTTTGTAGGATCTATTTGCCTTATAGGAGGAAGAGTAAGCACATTTTGTTCCAATAACTTATTCATAATACTATGCAATGATTCATTCAAAGGAGTAAACTTTCTTTCTTTCTTGAAAAACTTAGAAATAGGAGGCACACCTGATGCTGCATTCACATTGTTGTTGATGATGTTTTCATTGAATTTAATTGACTCTCTGTTCGGTTTAAACT
Organism: Cryptomeria japonica; assembly: GCF_030272615.1. Taxonomy (NCBI): domain Eukaryota; kingdom Viridiplantae; phylum Streptophyta; class Pinopsida; order Cupressales; family Cupressaceae; genus Cryptomeria; species Cryptomeria japonica. The sequence continues at coordinate 660,177,292 of NC_081406.1, read as the reverse complement.
TCCCAAATGGTTGTTGACTACTATCACCCTTATCACTCGGAGCCATAGGATTTGCTTGTTCCATTTGACTCATAGTCAGTTGATAATTGTGAAGAGTTGCGCACAACTGTTGGAAAGAAGTAAACTCAGAAAATAGAAGTTTTTCTCTAATATCTTTTTGTAAATTAGAAATAAAGATTCTTTGAATATCATTGTCAGGCACTGGAAAAGAAATTTGAGCATACAAATGCTTATATCTACCAATGAAATCAGTCACTTTTTCTTTAACACCTTGTTTACAATGCATTAAATCAATCAAAGTAACTTTAGGACTTATATTGTTTTGAAATTGTTGAATAAAAGCATTTGCAAGTTGTTCGAAATAAGTAATAGAATAAGAAGGCAACGAGCAATACCATTGTAGGGCTTTATCTCTTAATGTTCTAGTAAACAGTTTCGCAAGCAACCTTTGGTCATAAGCAAAATCAGTACATATTGTTTGAAAGGTCTTAACATGTGTTAGAGGATCACCCTTACCATTATAAAGCTCCAAATGCGGAATTTCAACATGTTTAGGGGGAATAGCTCGAACAATGTCAAGAGAAAGTGGGCTCGCAACATCAAATGTGGGCACACTAAACTTAGATTGATTCATAGAGGCAATTTGTTGCTGTAAAGAAGAGACAGTTTGTGCAAGATTGTTAATGGTCGCTTCAGTCGAAGAGTTCATATTAGACGTGTTAGATTGTGATGGAGGTGTTATGTTATTGAAAGAAGGTAGAGAGTAAGGTAGTGGGACACTATGATAGTTAGTCATAGGAGATGATTGGAAAGGAGGAACACTACAAGGAGGAATGGAAGGGTTAGATGAATTGCCCCCTTGCGTCATATTTATTTGTGGAGATATAATAGGAATACTCATTGAAGGAATGAATGAAGAAGTCGGATTGAATGAAGGAAGAGGGTTGATTGAAGAAGAGGGATTGCCCCCATGACTGGTGATCATAGGTGGAATGTCTTGTATTGAAGTAGTCATTATGTTTGATGTAAAAGTAGGTATACTAGCAATAGGAGTTGTCAAAGGAATAGAATGATTAACTTGAGTAGGAGGTTGTGTATAACCTAAGGTTTCGGCACAACTTTTCATCGGCATCACATTCGAATCCACAATGTGTACAATACCACGCAAAATATCAATTCCATTCTTATCACTTTGAACCATACGTTTTAGACCCTCAATTAAAGGAAGAGCTTGACTATCGGGGTATTCTTGAGACATCCATTGTCGAAAATCATCAAATTGGTTATCCAAATTTGAAAGTTGTTCTACAGAAACCTCATGGAGAGCTTCTTCATCATTAAGAGGATTAGAGGAATTACCCATGTCCTCGTTAAAAAGGCCATTCAAATTAGGTTCCATCTCCTCGGTAATTACACCTTGGAAAGACTTAATTCTAAGGCTTCGTCTAATGGGAATAGTGTAAGTAGGACTTATTGTTGTAAAACTCATGCACTAAAGAAAGAGAGAAGATTTTGAATTTTAGAGGTAGCAAATTTCAATAAAATCAGCCAATCTCCTAGATTTAAGCTGTTAAATGCAATCAGGACAATCTCCCGAAATTTCGGAAAAAATGTCCGGGACTGTGGCGAACGGAGTGCACACGGTCCTCGCAACTTTTTTCGAAATTTTCAGGGATGAAAGTTATGATGATCTCAAAGCTAATCTGAAAAAATTGAGTGATTTTACGATCTGTAGATAGGCCAAATTAAAGTTGCAATCTCAAAATTGAACCCTACCAAGATTGTTGAAAAATGTAAAATTTGAATTTTGGAAAAGAGGGGGAAACTAAAATTTTGAATATTATGATTTTAGAGGGAATACTAAAAGCAATGCAAGTGTTGAAATTTAAAAGTTGACTCGATTTCATGCAAAATTCGAATTTGAAAGTGGAAATCAAGGTTGTTGCAATTAAACACTTAATTTCAAAAGTCACAAACTGCAAAAATTTGAATAAAACACTGAAATTTTGAATGAATGCTAACACACTTTTCAGATTTAGGACTGTAAGAAACACAATTTTGATACAAATTTCAATTTCAACAATTTTTGAATGATTAGAAGCCTCAATCCAAGCAATCGCTAGACCAACTTCGACTTTAATTTTGAAGGTGTTAAAATTGATAAAATCAGCCAAAATTCTGGATTCTAGCAGAAAAATACAGTAAGATCTAGCTCCCGAAATTTCAGAAAAAATGTCAGGGACGATGGCGCTCGGGATGCACACGGTCCTCGCAACTTTTTTCAAAATTTTCAGGGATGAAAGATATTGTGATTTTATTGCGGAATCCAAAGTTACAGCCGATTTGGAGGTGTTTTGATTAGTGAAATTATCAGTCAAAGGTTGAATCAAGAAGGTCTTAAAAATTAGGGTTTTGACATTTAACCACTTAATTTTCAGAATTAAAGCACAAATATGAATTGACAATTTGCAATAGAAGGGTAGATCTGAAACAAGCATTAACAATTAAACATTTCACAAGCTCAATTACTAAAAAGAAAATTTTAGGGTTTTTATGCAATCAACCTCTAAAATTTGCAAAAGATCAAACATGGAAATTTAGGAAAGCAAAATTTTCAGATCTAACCATGAATAATCAGAATGAGGATGTTCACATCGGGTTCACCAAAATGTAAAGCAGAAAAATCGAACCCTAGTTGTTCTCCCCTCCCCAACTCCAAGGAGAGAGAAGGGAGAGTCACTAGGGTTGATGGTTTTCACTTAGGGGAGACTTTACATTCAAAAGAGGGGTTGAAACCCACAAGATCCAATCCCACCCAATGCAGGATTAGATTCTAAATGAGTTTCAAGGGTTAAGACATCAAGGATACCCTCTTTTGTAAAGAAATGTAGATAGGATTATTGAACTAGGAATGCATGTAGAAGCAAGAAAGATTCGCTTGTAAACAGAGATAGGGATATGGGATGAAGCTGCGGACCTGGAATTAGTAGTAAAATGTCAAGACGGTGCTGTTCTGCAAATTTGAGCGAAAGTTGACGGGACGATGGCGCCCGGCGTGCACACGGTCCTCCGAAAAATCCGCGAAACAAAGGGGGATCTATTCGTGTCTGCACAAGGATTCCAGATCCTCAATTACAGCCGCGTACCTGCAACCTACACACAGAAAAGAGAGGACGATTGGGGGGTTAGGGATGAGGGGTTTGCCTTTAGGTCAAACCCCGGTTTTGGAATTAACCAAGAAATGAGAATGCTGTAAATGTAAATGTTTGTAATGTAAACAAGTACTGATACCTTGTTGTAAGAATGTTTGTATCCTTACATGCGAAGGTGTAATGTATGTAGTATGTTGTATGTTGTATGTGATCTCCTCTTCAATGGTTGAATCCTTGTCTTGAATGCAACACCTAGCCTTGAATGGAGACTTAGAATGCTCAATTGCTTGAAGGAATGCTTGAATGCTTGAATGTTTGAATGTTTGAATATCGCTTCCGCGTCTTGTTCTTGCTTCTTTTTCTTCCCCCTCTTTCTAGGAGAGGAAAAGTAGTTTATATACTTGTCAATTAGGGTTGATAGACTGATTTTTCTCGACCTTAGGCCGACCAGGAAACATTATTTTCCAATTTGCAAACTTAAAGACCCGATGCCCAAAAGAGACCGGGCCCAAAATAGGGCCAGGGACTAGGGCGCTGGGCGCCATGGTCCTGGGGGACCAGGGCGCTGGGCGCCCTAGTCCTGACGGACTAGGGCACTGGGCGCCATGGTCCTACCTCCAGGGACAACAGGGTGCAAGGAGGATCAGGCCAGTGTGCTGAAAAATGCAGTTTTTGATGTCATGAACAAGTTTCGGGGTCTCCATTCAGGTTCCATGTTGCATCGCCATCGTGAAGACCCAAATGTAGTCGAAATTGCAAGTGTCGCAATTTTAGGACGCTACAATAATAAGTTGAAAAACCATCTTGAGATTTTTGACAGAAACTTCGGTTTTGAAGCGTTGTGATCCCGATGTTGTTGCATTAGAGGAGAAATCTTGTTACACCCCTATTAATGAAGTTATAAACTGCAACAACAATTCTCTAGCTGATGTGATTTGTGTCATAGTGAATGTTGGAGAAATCTCGATAATTCTTATAAAAGATGGGACTGAGGTGAAAAAGAGAATAGTCAAAATAAATGATATGTCAACTTTCACAATTGATGTTAATCTATGGGGAATAACATTAGAAGAATTAGGTGAGGACTTGAAGAATATGCATAAATATGGAACATTTGTGATCCTTTCTATGCAGAATGCCCGAGTAGGCTATTTCAATAGGAAGGTTATCAATATGACAACTGCAACAATTATAAATACTAACCCTTGCATTCCTGAAGCAGAACCTCTAATATTGAGAGGAGAAATACCAGAATACCTCCATCCACACTCTGCAGGTGGCAATCAGATTAGTAGCCAATACAATAGAATGACAATTGCATCCATCCTTGAACACATGAGTATTGCACCAAAAATTATTGAGACCACTATTACAACTGTACTCAAATTCATAAATGATGATCATTTTTATTATATAGCTTGTCCACTACAAATCAATGGTAAAGAATGTAAAAAGAAATGTACTCGGTTAAATGATAATTCATGGATGTGCCCCAGATATCAAACACAAGTGCTTGAATATAATTATAAATACCTCTTACAGATGAAACTACAAGATCCAACAAACAACCTTTGGGCTAATGGATTCAATGAGTTTGACACAAAATTGTTGGGTACATTTGCCAAGGAACTTTACATTCTACAATATGATATGACGATAGGAAAAACACCTCGTTCTATAATTGACAAGGTTATACCAATGCACTACACCTTTACACTATTGGTATCAACTGACACATATAATTTTGAACGTAGATTGAAAGTAATAGTTAACAAAGTAGCAAAGGTCGATTTTGAAGCTCAGTGTATCGATTTGCTTGCGGAGATTGCTCGCATGGGTGCAGCTACATGATTCCATGCTGCAAAAAACAACACTTTTTTTGGAACTGCACATTAGCTGGAGATTCTCTCTATGCATTTGTTATTATTACATAATATTTGCTCCACAAAACTCCTTTCTTGATCATCCAAAATAATATACTGTTAAATATAAGGACATATGAATACCACGTTGCTTTACATTTTTTTGGGGCTTGCTCACAACTATTACTAATTATGGATAGCTCTTATAATACTTAATCTTGTTAAACACGCATTTTCATGGTTCCTTTTATTATTACACTCATATATTTCAACAAGCATTTCAAATCAATATTCATAGCATTACAAATACATACATACATGTGTGTGTGTGTGTGTGTGTGTGTGTGTGTGTGTGTGTGCATCTGCAGACATAAGCAGGTACACACAAAAAAAACTATTTGCCTAGACACACTAACATTTACACACACATATATAGTTAACTATATTTTTGTGTGTCAAAATAACTATATTATTATTTCTATCTACTCCTTCATTAATATGTCTGCATGTGTATAGGTGCATACAAGTCTGATTGTAAACTGATGTGTATATGTGCATATATAAACTTTATTTATGTTGAGCTTTAGCTCAAAATAAGTATTTCGAATTTTAAATTTCATTACTGTATTTTGGAGCATACCTGTATTGGTCTCCGTTATTTTCCAAAAAAAATGATTTGCACATGTATATGTCCATATAAATCTTTTTGTCCCGTTGTTTGAAAATTTATTTTATACAATATTTTCTGTTGTGCTCTTAGTCCAATGAACTGTATTAGCTTTCCAAATACATAATTGCATTTTAAAGATTGCCTAAAATTATCTGCATTATTTTCAGAAACATTTTCATGCACGTATATCTACATAATTTATATAGTCAGTTCAATCTGCAATTTTGTTTCAACTTGGATGGGTTCTCTTCAATGTTTAATTATCTTATTTCAACAAGCAATTCAACTCAATATTAATAGCATTGGAAATATACATAATATAGATTTCAAAATAAGTATTTCAAATTTTAAATTTAATTATTGTATTTTCGACAATACCTGTATTGATTTGCATTCTTTTCCAAAACAAATAGATTTGCACATGTATATGTCCATATAAATCTTTTTGTCCCGTTGTTTGAAAATTTGTTTTATACAATATTTTCTGTTGTGTTGTCAGACAAATAAAATATGTATTGCCTTTTTAAATACATTATTGCATTTTAAAGAGTGCCTACAATTATCTGCATTATTTTCAAAAACATTTTTAGGCATGTATATCTACATAATTTTTATAGTCTGTTCAATCTGCAATTTTGTTTCAAAATGGATGGATCCTCTTTAATGAAGTGTGACCTTTTTGTGGAGAGGAGGATTGTGCTCCATCTTGTTATGGCCTAGGCTTAGGTTGCTTTTGGTTCTTGCCTTTTCCTTGATTTCTTTGATTCCCTTTATTAGCCACCAATGCTTGTGACTTTAAAGATTTGAGAATCCCTATCTTGGTCAACTTAGATTGCTCAAGTATCAACATCTCAGTGATTGCATCAAAGGATGGTGGAGTGTAGGAGGCACCTTGAGCCAATCGATGGGTGTGAAAGCTAGAGACAAAGGCTGCATACTCTGATGGAAGCTTGTCCAACAAGTTGCAAACTAATTGAACATCCTTTTTGTCAATGCCACAATCCTTAAGCTTTGCTTTTAACTCATTTGCTTTTGTGACAAAATCTTAGATTGTATCAAAATCCTTGGGATCCAATGTTGTGAGTTCACTATCAAGCTTGTAGCCCTTAATCTCATCAACTTGACCATACAATTTGTCATAAATATCCCAAGCCTCTTTAATTGTTGTACACTTCTCAATGTGAAAAATGAGGTCATCTGATACATACTTTCTCAATGTTCCAAGTGCCATATAATTTTAGTGATCCATTCAACTTGAGCATTAGGATCAACCTTAGGATCAGGTGGTCGACAATCTTTCCTTTCTTGTGTCAGCCTCTCTTCCCCACCTTCTCTTACCTTTTCCCTTTCCAGTTTTAGTAACATGTAAGTGGTTGGGAAGAACAACCAATGTGAACTCTCACTCTAACCAAGGGGTTGGGAAGAGTGAGAGAAGCCTTCTTAGGCAAGGATTAGGGACTTAGTGAGTTAATCACCCACTCTCCATTGTTGGAGATTATGCAATTTTGAGAAGAATAGTTGTAGGATAGAATTTTTGGCTAAGTCTTGGAGAAAAGATTGTGTGGATTTGGGCTGCTCATCCTCAACTAGATCTAGCAAAACCTTTGGGTAGATTGAAGGTTGGTTCTACTCTCTTTTGTTTATGTTGCATATGTATGTTTGAAGAAATGCTTGTATGAAAGAGTTGTTTATTTGTATTTTTACTTTTTGAAAGAATATGTGGCATTTCCCTTCTTTTCTTTTATGTTTTTTTTTTCTTGTATTGGGAGTATCCAAGGCCTTCTACTCTCGGGAGAGTAGGATGGTCTTGGGGTGGAAGGAGTTTGACAGCCTTGGGTGAGAGGCTCTCATTATGAGAGTGATCTCAAGGGTGTGTTTTTTTTTTGTGACCCTTGCTGCATAGCCTTGTTTATGCATTTGGGGGTCATAAGGAGAGAAGTTAGGGCTTGTATACCTTTGGGGGGCATAAGGATGTGGGGTATGGACTTATGTTGTATTTGGTGGCCATGAGGTGGCTCGTGATGTTCCATGCTTGCAGTCTCCCCAATGGTATTTGGTCCACTTCCACCCTTGTGAAAATCATCACATTTTGTGGTGAAGTGTAGCCTTGGTTGGGAAAGTGTTTGTTGTGTGTTTATCCCTTGCTAGTTGTGTTTGGATGTGTGTAACCTGTCTAGTGCTTGGTTCTCCAAGCTCGGGGGTGGCTTCTAGTATGCCTAGGCTGGGAGGTGAGCATTCCATGGTCAAGCCTTATGTTTTATTTGTAGGTTGCTTGGGAAGAAAAAGCAAAAGAAAGCTAGGAGTTGCTATTTTTTTTTAATTTGAATTGCAAAAAGTTTAGGAAAGGGAATATTGTATTTTATTTACAGCAATGTAAAAAGGAAAGTTATATGTTGTATTTATTTCAAGAAAGAAAAAGATAGAAGAAATGTACTCATTTTTATTTCAAGTCCTCATTTAATGAAAATGAGAGACTAGTTGGGTATCACACCCTTTTGTAATGTTTGGCTACTATGTATTCTATATGCTCTTAAAAAAATGTATTTTCTTATTAAGTATTTTTCTTGCAAAAAAAAAAAAGAAACGTTATGTATAGCTTAAGTTCCTATAGTTGTTGGAATAATATATTTGTTGCTTTCTTACTATTTGAAATAAAAGTTCATTTTATTCCATCATGCAAAATGAAATTTATGGGATACAAATACAAGTTATGGTTAAATAGGTTTAATATGTCTATCCCTAAATGGAATTTAAAAAATTTTCTAGGCTAATATAGTTGCTGTTAAAATTTATTACATTCTGTCATTTTATTTATTGCAGAAATTAAAACTGAAAGTAATAGCCTATTTCTAAAGTTAGCATCTAGACTTAGTAAAAGAAAGAAATACATTAGAGCTTGTTGTTAGTGTTTATTTAAAAATATATATATACAGAATGCTTAAAACAATGAAAATATAGTATTTCCCACTTTGCTAGGTTTAATGTGCTAGAAAATAATTAGTTTATGATTTGTATAAAAAAGGAAATAAGGACAGAATTTAAAGCACACATATTAACATACTAGAAAATGAATATTGTACCTAAAATTAGGCTGTAAATAAATTTATTAATTTCTGCATGTTATAAAGAGATTTAAAAAAAAAAAAAAAAAAGTAGGTTGCTCAAGTGTGTGTGTGTGTGTGTGTGTGTGTGTGTATGTATATGTATATGTAATCTTTTATATATATATATATAAAAGATTACATATTCCATTTAAAATTATCCTCAGTTTGTGAAACTTATTTCCTTTGATTAAATTTTAACCACAGAAGAAAAATACATACATATATATATATATATATATATAGATAGTATATTAAATAAATTAAAAAAAAAGAAAATATATAAAAAAAATATTGTAAAAGGATTTTTTTTTTAAATATATTTTTTGGAAGCCCCGACTTCATACCTGCCAGGCGGCCAACCCTAGCTATGGGCGGCGACCCCCAGCAATGGCCACAACTGCTCCTGTGGGCCGCAACCCATAGACGGGGAGGCTTCGACCTTCCTCGGTGGGCGGCGCCCCGTAGTGGCGGCGGCAGCCGAGTTGTGGGCCGTGACCCACAGCGGCGGCCAAGGCTGCCACTGTGGGCCGTGAACCACAGTCACAGCTGCGGCCGTCCCTGCGGGGAGCCCCCGTGAGCAACTCTCCGCCGCCCCCTGTGTAATACCCCGCACCTCCCTGCAATAAAACAAAAGAAAACCTTTGTAGCCATGGTTGATCGCCCCCACCATTACATTCGGCCCCCTGCGTCAAACATGAAACCCTAACCCATTTCGGGTTAGGGTAGATAAGTAGTTAGAAGAAATATAAAAGGATGAGATAGTTTATAGTTTGAAATTAGGTTATCACTCCTTATCTTATTTTATTATTTCCTTGTGGGAAATAAAAAGGGGGAAAATACCTTATTCGAATTTTGAATAGGGTATCCCCATAAACTATAAGATTATATCGCTTTACAAAACTCACTATCTCTTATATATATATATATGTGTGTGTGTGTGTGTGTGTGTGTGTGTGTGTGTGTGTGTGTGTGTGTAAACATATATATTAGATTCAGAAATTAAAACCTTAGTTGGTTCTACTCTTCAATAGTGAACTGCAACTTTAATTGAGTAGAGATTTATAAGGATTTGATTTAAAAGCTAATTTTTTTTAGAATCTTTTTTTTTGGGCTTAAATTTTATGGGAAAATAATCATAAATACATTTGCAATATTTAGCCCTAGGAGTTAAATTATTTTGACCAACATTAAATAGCTTTATAACGCTATTTACAATATGGGTTAAATTGACCCTTTAGTCAAATTTTGGACAAATTATAATTATTGTTAAAATAAATAATAGGTTTTATTAATCTAAGTGCTAGGGCTAATTAATTCAGTTCCTAGGCAATTAAAAGATTATTTGAGATTAATAATATCTCTTGCAAATTAATTTAGAGATTTTTGTTTAAACGAAATTATTATTTATTATTTGATGAGAAATAATAATTCTTTTGGGAGATTTACCTTTCCGCATTTAATTTAGATTATCTCGCTTATTGATCTAGTGTTTAGATTTATCTTAGTTGAAAAGAAATCAAACGTAGTTAAGACAAGACTTAGTTTATGCATCTTTAATTTAGCATATTAGTATATTAGGAAGTTTAAAAAAAAAAATTGTTTCGTTTGTGCCCAAAAGTTTGGGCATGACATTGTTATTGTTCCATTTATACAATGAATGAGTCCTTTTTCCATTAGTTTACTCCATGCCTTAATCTTCCATGATGCATAATTATGTGGAGTTAAAAGTGGAAATATAGGAGAGCCCATAGCACAAAAATGAAAAAACACAAGATAGAGAGAGGCACAATCACACAAGACACCCCCCAAATTACTCAATCAAAGAACCCCCCCCCAAAAAAAAATAAAAATAAAAATAAAAAATAAAAAATGATGATTTGACACTTTATACTTAGTGTGTGTACAATGGCCACTTACAAAACAAGGCAAGGTTGGCTTCTGATTTCAAGTTTACAACTACTTTAGATAGGCTATAAGAGATCCCAAAAAATACTGCAAGTGATCTAAAATGAAATCCAAGAAAAATACAAGTACCAAATAGGCCAAAAATGACCAAATATTGAAAGTACAATTTATACTCAAAATCACTACAAACTAAAGATAAATTATGAAAGTAGACAAAAAATCATGCACTTTCAAAAAAACGACACCTGAAAAGGAGGTCCTATGACTCCCAACGAAGGCTCTGAAGTTCTAAAATTGAGGATTAGACAAGTACAGTCATGCAAAACTGCAAATTGTGAAAAATATATCCATCAAAATCCTAAAATTCCTCTACCACTGCGAACCCAAATAAAAAAAAATTGCACCAAAAAAGGAGTTAAAATGAGCAAGATACGACCTCTTGAAGTTGAAATGCAAAATCAAAAAGCCCAATGAGAGGGGGCTCCAAATTTTCAAAAAAAAGTTGATGTAGTGTTGATGTTAGCATTCGATGGGCTTAAATTTAACGACCATCTGACCATCAAAAAAATATCACCTCCCCTGCTGACATGGCATATGTACCATATAGATAATGACACAGGGCCTATTGTGATTGGTTTCATACAGTACAAAATATAATGCGGATAGCACGGAAGACAAAATTGACAGGTGACGTGGCGGTCTATGTGGTAGGTGACTCTATGTATGTACGCTGAGTGGACAAGTGACTAGTTGTACGGTGTTGAATTGGCGTGTTGATGTGGTTGTACACGTGGCTGCCAATTGGGCAGAACACGTGGCATCGTATGCTAAGGTGGTCGAATTAGACTATGACATGTGTTCATACAGATACTAACTATGCAGTGATGTGGCGGATTATGTGTCACCAATTGGGTGTACCTCCTGTCTGATGTGGCGCAATGAATACGCACCAACTGGGCGATGACTGGACAAAGACATGGCAAACATTGATGAATCTGGAGATGTCACATGTCACTGATTAGTCTGAGTCAATTTTCCACGGGCCAGTGGCCACCTGCCATGTGGTGGACACATAATTGCCAAAAAAGGGTGATGTTGAAGAGGTAGGGAGCGATCAGGGAGGCAAAGTTGAGTGACCGACTAGTGGTGGCATCGAGTGGAGACCATAGCAAGGTAGAGTGATGGATGCTCGACAAAGACTTTGTAGAGTGGACCAGAGTGGTAGACCAAGCGGTGGTGGAAGGAGTGAGTAGGGATATCGAAGAGAAAGAAGTCGACGGGGTTTGTGGGTGATGATAGGGGATGCAGTGAGCAGCAACTGGGAAGGACGAAGAGCGTTGGCCAGGGAAAACTAGTGGTCATTGAAAAAGTACAAGGTTCTGTGGGTACGGTGAGCCCAAACAAAATATAGTGTCGCACAGCCCAAATGGGCAAATTTTTTCCTCCAATGGCCAAAATCTGATTTTCACCCAATATAGGAAAATTTATACTCAAAATTCATGGAAACGATCTCCCAAACTCAATGGTGATATCCAAATTGCTATAAGATGCACCTAAAATGAGTAGATCCAAAAATAAAAGCTCCAAAATCTCTCCAAAAAGACCAATCAGTGAAGCCCTATAAACTTTATACCATGTGAGAATATGTTGAGAATAGCCAAGATCAAGAGCACATTGAATAGCACAAAAGAGAGACAATTATTTGATAAGAATAAAACTGTATTCTAATCAAGATGAAAATACTGATCAATTGGATCATCAAGAGTTACATACAATGTAGATGAACCTTCTTATAAAGGCAAGGCTAAGAGACAAGAGAGCACATAATGATGACATGTGGCTCAATGAGATGCAAGGGTAGGTAGGAGAATGGTATAATATTCCACATGAGGTGGATCACCCACGGAAGGTGGAATTCTCACTCCACAATAAGTGGATATAATAAAGTAACAACAATATAACACCATAAAAGGTGGAAATTCTCCTACATACACACTCCCAATGTATGCACATCTCCCTAAGTGTCTCATATGCAAACTACAATGTGGTGCATGTACCTAAGTAAACTTAAGTAAAGTGTAATTATATCCAAGATGAATAAATAATTGCACCAACAATATGCATTGTTTAAAATTTCAATGGATCCAACCAATGTTGGGCACGCAACTACATATTCCACAGATACTTTAGCCACACTCTTTGCCTTTGTAGATTACGTGCAAAACACTAAAACACCTCACCTTGAATATCAAAAACCCTAGATGCGTATAGGCTGAAATCTCAAATGGAAAACTGCAAATGTAGATAGAGGCAAATCTTTGAATGCCCTCTTCTTCTTTGAATATCCACCTGTAAAGATCTTATATCTTTGAATGTGCTCTTGTTTAAGATTTAAACAAATAATGTATATATGAAAATTACATAGAAAATCAAATCACAATATCCATACACACACACACATACATACATACATACATACATACATATGTATACACATATATACATGTATATACATACATATATATACATGTATACACACACACACACACATCCATATATATATACATACATACATATATACATATATGTATATGTATATGTATATATATATATATATATACATATACATATATGTATGTATATATGTATATACATATACATATACATATATGTATGTATATATGTATATACATATACATATGCATATACATATATACATATATGTATACATATACATATACATATATGTATACATATACATATACATACATATGTACATATGTATATGTATATACATATGTACATATGTATATGTATATACATATGTACATATGTATATATACATACATATATACATACATACATGCATACACACACACACATATATATATACATGTATATGTATGTATATGTATATATACATGCATACATATACATATACATGTATCTGTATGTATGTATATATATGTGTATATATACATACATACATACACATGTATATATACACATACATACACACATATATATGTATATATATGTATATATAATATATATATATATATAGATATACATATATATATATATATGTATGTATATACATATACTTATACATATACATATATATACATATATATGTGTATGTATATGTATATCTACACACACACACACACATATATGTATGTATATACATATGTATGTATATGTATATACATACATATAGATATACATATACATATAAGTATATGTATATATATCGATATACATATGTATATACATACATATACATGTATATGTATGTGTATACATATACATATACATATACATATGCATGTGTGTGTGTATATATATATAATTTACCCCAATTGAATAAATCTAATTTATTTAATTTCCCAACTTGCAACCAAATTAAAATAAAGCAATTTATTTTAATTAATCCTATTATTCCTCATCCACTTGCATTTTCTTACATCTCCCACTTGCATCCTAACCCTCTTCTTAAATTCTTCTAGAACCTATCTAATCCTAATCAATTAGCCTAAACCCTTCAATCATATCCTTTTCCCTAAATTTGAGGATGTCACTTCTCAAATTTGGAGGAAAGTCTTCTAAAGGCATTAAAGCCTTTATCCCTTCAACAAGCTAACTTGTTGAATACCCCCAAATTTGGAAGGACTCTTACAAATTTGTCCTCAAAGTCTTCCAAACCATTAATGGTTAACTAACCCTTAGTGGCATGGTTAGAGACTTTTTGCCTAACTTAACCCTCTTGTAACCTAGGGGTCTCATCAAGCATTCATTGCTTTGACCATGGTTATCTCTTTAACCTTTGCACAAGAGTTTATCCTTTGGGTAAAAGCTTTATCCATTGGATAACCCTAACCTAACCTTAACCCTTACCTCCTAAGGTAACCATGAGGTCTTCTCAAGCATTTAATGCTTCTTTCATCTCCTCTCAAGCAGTCTTATGCTGACAATTGTCACCATTTCATTGGTGAAAATTGTAAACATGGATTGATGACTTTCAATCCCGACCCTTGATTAACTCCTTCAATCTTGACCATCCATTGCCCTATTTTCACTATAAATAGAGCTCTCATTCCTCCATTTTAAGGATCCATGCAAGCTTTTAGTATCTCATTTATGCTCAAATTTATCAATACATCTAGCTTCTCTTTGTAATAGAAATTAATCTAATAAGCATTTTAGAGTATTTCCTTTATCATTAGCTTAGATCATTAACTAGTATATCATGTTAGGATAGTATTGCTACTAACCTTGTCATCTTATAATCTAGTTTACTTCATTTGTAGAATCATGCATAGATAGGATGCATTTCAAGGTAAAATTAATCTCAAGCATCCCTCATTCTTGCATTCGTCATCCCTAAGCCACTTTGCTCAGTGATCTGAGAGCAAAGGCATTGGATTGAGGGACCTTTGTGAGATAGAGAACCATGGAACCTACCTTGGGAAGTTGAGTCATTCTTCATGACTCCATAACTTGCACCAAGAAGTCTCGTAGGTGTGTGAACCAGCTCTTTGAGACCACATTTTCACATTTTAAGTTTCATTGGCCCGCTTTTCCTGCACACATTTTGAGTTTCATTGGCCCGCTTTTCCCGCATACATATACATATACATATACATATATATATATTTATATGTATGTATATATATGTGTGTGTGTGTGTGTGTGTGTGTGTGTGTGTGTGTGTGTGTGTGTGTGTGTGTGTGTGTGTGTGTGTGTGTGTGTGTGTGTGTGTATTTATATTTATATTTATATTTATATGTATATGTATGTATATGTATATATAGATATATATATATGTATATATGTGTGTGTATGTATATAAATGTATATATATATACATATACATATACATACACACACATATATATACATATACATATACATATACATATACATATACATATGTATGTATGTATGTATACATGTACACACACACACATACCCCCTCAAAAAAATGTACTTGGTCAAGGTACGCATCTTTTTGGGTGCCATGCATATAACAATATTTTATTCATCTTCAAATGATGGAGGAGGGTGGAGAACCATTGGAAGGGAATTGAGGTTCTGATGGGGTTTACCTAGCTTGCTCAACACTCCACCTAGTTGGTGTTGCTCAATTCCACCAACTCACCAGACCTAGTTACACTTTAGACCTCCAATTCCTTCTCAATATATTCTAGGGATTGATTCTTGACCTTTCTAAGGTGTTTGTTTTAGGTGTTTTGGTTAGGAACCCTATCAATTCACTGTGCTACTCAGGTGCTCAATTCTGGCCTCTTGGCCTCAACTTGTCAAAATGACCTCTTGCTATTGTGACATGATGTAGAGGTGTAGAGAGGTCTTCTAACATGTTTTTAGTGCACTTGGAGTCCATTAGTGGTTTTCCACCTTGAGGTTTCTTACCGATTTCACAATCTTGCCTGGAAAAGGGCTACAAGGAATGAGCCCCAATTAGGCCTCAAAAATTGGTTTTCTAGGGCTTGAGGGAAAATGACTCAAAGGACCCCCAAATAAGTTTGAATTTTATTCAATGATACACCTATCCCTAAAGGATTTTTGTGGTTTTAGGCCTTGGTCTAACCGTACAATGTATGAACCCCAAAATGAGGGTTTGAAGGGTTTAGAAGGCTTTTAACTGGAAATGAATGAACAAATTGGGGTTTTGATGTCAAATGGATTTTTCAAGGCTCCTCCTTGCATAGAAAAGTCTGAACCAACCCAATGGACCCCTCCAAACTCTGAAATGGTGATTTTTGCACTCACCCCTGCACTTTACTTCACGTTTTCACCTCTTTTCCTCTAGTCGGGTTGCTCCTGGACTTGCCTAGAATGAGGTGACAATCATGCTTAAACACTTCTCCAACATTTGAAACTGCATATGTATAATGTAAAAGAGGTTTCCAACCATGTCCCAACAAGCCGTGATGGCAGCATGTGTAGGACTCATGGGGCAACCATATTTACAAGAAAATTGCTATTTACAAGTCAAAACTGGCTGTTTACAAACTTGAACAAGAAAAAACCTATGTACAGTATTTACAAAGATCTAAAATGAACCAACAGTACAAAAACACACAAGAGTAACTCAATCCATTGCTGGATCAATGGATTCAATCTATATTCTATTGCAAAATTGAGTAAAACAAGCCAAAATGATGCCAACAAGACTGAAAATGAGTAGTTTCAGTTGTTGAACTTACAAAACACACTTCACCAACCTTGGTAAATTTGAAAGAGAGGTTATATATAGGTTTCTCATGTGTGAAGTCCTCCTAGGGTGTTAAACAATCCCTAACTCCAACGCTAACCAATTCAAGACAAAAGTTGTCATGACAACTTTTTGCAACTTTGCAACTTTTGCACTTTTGGTCTCTCCAACTTATAAGACCTATTCCAAATCATCATAAATGAATTTTGAAACATGTCTAAGACCTATTTAACCCTCCCTAATTCTCATGCCAAGTTTTGACACTTTTGACCATCAAAAAGGTCAATTGGCTACTCAAACTTACTATGTACACAAAAAAATATGCAAACCTAAGTAGAATGAACACAACCTAGGCCTACATTGACACAAAATGATAACTCTTGGACCCTCCTGGAGTCCTTATTCATCAATAACTTGGCTAGGGTCAGTACAAGCCAAAATTGTAAAACTAAATTGCCTAAGTCCTAGGTGCTCCTGCACCATTCTCCCAAACAAAAGAAGATTATGTCACCTCTTTGGGAATCAGATTCTGATCAATTCCAAGCTTCTAAAACTCTATTTCTATCCCCATGTATCTTCAACATCATCCATACCCTACCATTTGATTAAGTGCTCCCAATAGACTTGATGCCTTGTCTTCTTAGCAATCCTTGTACTCAACACCTTCTCGGCCTTTGGATTTGGTTTGGCTGGTAACTAAAGGTTGTTCACATCAACTGAAACCTCTGAGTGACTGCAATATGAACCTTGAAATGGTCACTTGTATGCAACTAAGTCTTCTATATTAAAAACCGATGACAAGCCTATGTCACTAGGTAGATCCACCTTGTATGCATTTTCTCCATACTTGGATAGAATGGCAAATGGACCTATCCTTCTCATTTTTAACTTGTTAGGCACTCCTTTCTATAGCCTTGCTTTGTTGAGGTGCACCATGACAAGATCTCCCACTTGAAATTGGAGGCTCTTCCTCTTTTCATCAACTTTTTGCTTGAGCTTGCTTGTATTCTCCTTCAATGCTTGTCTAACTGAATCATGGACTTCCTTCATTGATTAAGCAAAGTCCTCTGCATATCCACTTCTTGTTGTTGCACTTCCTAAGTCTCTCAATTCCAAAATGCCTTTGGGGTGCACACCATAGACCACTTCAAAAGGGCTCTTGTCGGTAGTCCTATTCATGGTGTCATTGTATGCATATTCACCTTGTGAGAGTACTTGATCCTATGTTTGTCCTTATTCCTTAGTAAGGCACCTTAACAACTTTCCCAAGCTCCTATTCACCACTTCGTTCTGCCCATCTATTTGATGATGGTAGGCTGATCCAAAAGAGAGGTTGGTGCCAAGCTTCTGCCATAGTGTCTTCCAAAAATGACTCATAAACTTTGAGTTCCTATCTGAAACAATGCTCATGGGTAAACCATGTATCCTCACTACCTCTTTGAAGAACAATTGAGCAATTTGGCATGCATCATGAGTAGTCTTGCAAGGCACAGAGTGAGGCATTTTGCTAAACCTGTCCACAATGACATAAATGCTATCATATCCCTGCTTTGTCCTTGGTAAACCTACTACAAAGTCCATGATAATGCATTCCCAAGGTCTATTTGGTATGGGAAGAGGTTGGTATAAACCAACATTTGTATAAGTACCTTTGGCCCTTTGCCAAACTATGCAAGTCTCCACATACTTCTTCACATCTTGATTCATCCTTGGCCAAAAATAGTATCTTTGAACCAACTCTTGAGTCTTATTGAATCCAAAATGTCCACTAAGGCTGCCATTATGCTTCTCTTGAATAAGATTTTCTCTCATTGAGCCTCTAGGCACACAAAGCTGCCCACCCTTGAACAATAGTTCATTTTGCAAGGTAAAATCAGAATATTCACTATGGAAGTGATTTTGGTACTCCTTACACACCTTGTAAGCACTCGAGAAGTCTTCATCCTCTGGGTACAAGTCTCTAAAACTGTCCACACCTATGCTTCTCAATTGGATTTCTTGGACTGTCAAAAGTCTTCTACTCAATGCATCAACTACCTAGTTTAGCTGCCCTTTCTTATGCTTAATGGTGAATGTATAGGCCTACATATAATCCACCCATTTCATGTGTTTGTGACTGAGTTTATCTTGTGAATTTAGAAAACTCAATGCTTGGTTGTCCATATAGACTACAAATTCTTTAGGGAGAAGGTAGTGTCTCCATTTCCTCAATGCCTACACTAAAGCATACAACTCAATATCATATGAAGAGTATTTCTTCTTGGCATCACTTAGATTCTCCCTATGGAAAGCTACTGGTATTTCTTCTTGGCTTAGGACAACACCTATTGCAACATTGCTTGCATCACATTCTACAATTAAAAGTTTCTCAAAACTAGGCAACACTAGTACCGGTTGGGTAGCTATCTTCTCCTTTAAGGTTTCAAAACCTTTGTTTGCTGCTTCACCCCACTGAAACTTTGCCTTTACTCCACCCCTAATGGTGTCTAGAATTGGTGCACATATTGCATTGAACTACCTAATGAACTTCCTGTAGTACTGAGCTAGTCCATGGAAGCTTCTCACCTCTGTTGTTGTCTTAGGAGTAGGCCAATTTACAATAGCTTCAACTTTTCTTGGATCCATCTTGAGGTTTCCTTGAGACAACACAAACCCAAGGTAAACCAACTCCTGCTTGACAAACTCACACTTATCCAAATTCATGGTTAGCTTTTCATCATACAATTTTTGTAATACATCTTGCAAATGATTAATGTGTTCTGCCCTATCTTTACTAAAAATGAGAATATCATCAAGATATACTACCACAAATTTACCTATGAAGTCCTTCATCACCTCATTCATGAGTCTCATGAAGGTGCTTGGAGCATTGGATAAGTCAAATGGCATTACAAGCCACTCATAAAGACCCTTAGTAGTCTTGAATGTGGTTTTCCATTCATCACCCTCCTTAATCCTAATTTGATGATAGCCACTCTTAAGGTCAATCTTGGTAAAGTACTTGGCTTCGCCTAAACAATCCATTAGGTCTTCTATTCTAGGAATAGGAAACCTATATCTGATGGTGATCCTATTTATGGCTCTAGGATCAGTATACAATCTCCAAGTGCCACCTTTTTTTGGTGCCAACATGATAGGGATAGCACAAGGGCTAATACTCTTCCTAATTAGGCCTTGGTCTAAGAGTTCTTGGATTTGCTTGGCTATTTCAACGTTTTGTTGAGGAGTCATTTTATAGGCTGCCTTATTAGGCAAGGATGCTCCAGGAATGAACTCTATTTGATGGCTTATGGTTCTTTTAGGAGGTAAGGTGGTTGGCTGTCCTTCACTTACTATGCCTTTGAATTTCTTCAACAAATCTTGCACCTCTAATGGAAAATCTTGCCGCTCTTTCTTGTCTTCTTCTTTGGGCTTCATCACAAGTACAAACCCTATACCTTCACCTTCCTGAAGTGTCTTTAAGCAATGTTTTTCACTCACCAAAAGAACATTAGGTCTTGCTGCCCTTTTTTCACCTTCCTCAAGGATAGACTGAATCTTGAATGTGACTCCATCTTTCTTGAATGAGTATGCATTCTTGGCTCCATCATGGATAGCTTGTCTATCAAATTTCCATGGTCTTCCTAATATAAGATGGCATACATCCATGGGTAGGATATCACATAACACCTTGTCCTTATACCTTCCAATGGTAAAATCCACCCATGTTTTCTCATTAACTAGGACATGTTGGCCTTTGTTCAACCAAGTGACTCTATAGGGATTGTTGTGAGGTATCCTTTGCAATTTGAGCTTTCTCACTACCTCTTCTAACATGATGTTGTTTGTAGACCCTGAATCAATGATAACTTTGCACACTTTATCCAAAATCTTGCATTTGATCCTAAATAAGGACCTTCTTTGGCTAGGCTCTTCTCTGACCGGTTCTTTGATCAAAGTTCTCCTTATCATCAAGTTGTCACCTAATTTTGACTCTAAGGCAACCTCTGAAGTCTTGCTGCTTGAAGACTCTTCTTGGAGATAACTCACTCTTCTTTCACCACCATGTGATGATGATCCCTTCTCTGGATCCCTATATTCTGGATGACCAAGTTGGTTACAATGGTAACACTTCATTGTTGCAAAATATGAGGAACCTCTACCTTGTCCACTAGATCTTCCTCTGGAACCACTATTTAATCCCCTTCCTCTATTGAATCCTCCTCTACTACTACCACTATCTTGCTGCTCAGTGAGTTTAGACTCTCCTTGTGTTCTTTGTTCAGAACTTCTTCCACCAAAGCCTCCTCTATGGCCTCTATTGTATTTTCCTCTACCTTTGCCCCTATTGTTGCTTGAGTCATGTCTTCTTTTCAATTTTTCCTCCACCTTAAGGGCAAGTTGAAAGGTTTGATGGAGTCTTTTTGGGCTCATTAGACTGATTTCTTCTTGGATGTTCCACCACAGACCATTTAGGTATCTAGCTACCTTGAGACTCTTTTTCCACCGCATGAGATCTAAGGCTAAGTTTGTGAAACTCCTCCATATAGCTACTGACATCAAGATCCTTTTGTCTTAAGTTTTTCCTCTTCTTATGAATTTGCACTTCATAGTCATCAGGGAGATAGACTTCTTTGATTTTGACTAACATCCCTTTCCAAGAAGAGATGGGTGCGTTGCCTATTTTCTTCCTCTCATCTTGTACAAATTGCCACTATGTGAGGGAAAATCCTCTCATCATGGACTTGGCTACCTTGACTCTCTAAGCTTCAGTTATGCCTTCACATTCAAAGTGGTTCTCCATACCTTCTATCCATTCTAGGACCACTTCTGCCTCCATCTTACCAGTGAACAATGGCAATCCTTCTAGTGATTTGCCACTCAAGGCCTTCAATGCCTTCAAGAAAGGTTCTTGCTCTAGGAAAGGATCTAGTTCAGGCACTTTTTCTATCTCTAACACTTCTTTACCCTTCCCTTCTACTCCTTCAACCTTTACCAACACTTCATCAGCCTTGGTTTCAATTGCACCAAGCTTACTCTCTAATTCAATCAATTTCTCCTTCAGGAGCCTATTCTCTTCCTCCTGGTCATCTACTTTCCTTGCCAACTCTACATTGGTCACCATGTTTTTGTCTCCTATAGATTCCACTGAGGACATCAACTCTTCTATCCCAAATCTTATAGGCTCTGATACCAATTTGATGGGGTTTACCTAGCTTGCTCAACACTCCACTTAGCTGGTGTTTCCACCAAAACATCAAGCCTAGTTGCACTATATACCTTCAATTCCTTCTCAATCTCTTCTATGGATTTATTCTTGACCTTTATAAGGTGTTTTCTTTAGGTGTTTTGGTTAGGAACCCTATCAATTCATTGTGCTACTCAGGTGCTCAATTTTGGCCTCTTGGCCTCAACTTGTCAAAATGACCTCTTGCTATTGTGAGATGATGTAGAGGTGTAGAGAGGTATTCTAACTTTTTTTTAGTTCACTTGGATTCCATTAGTGGTTTGCAACCTTGAGGGTTCTTACCAATTTCACAATCTTGCTTGGAAAAGGGCTACAAGGAATGAGCCCCAATTAGGCCTCCAAAACTAGTTTTCTAGGGATTCAAGGAAAACGACTCAAAGGACCCCCAAACAAGTTTGGATTTTATTCAATGATACACCTATCCCTAAGGTATTTTTGTGGTTTTAGGCCCTGGTCTGACCGTACAATGTATGAACCCCAAAATGAGGGTTTGAAGGGTTTATAAGGCCTTTAACCGACAATGAATGAACAAATTGGGGTTTTGATGTCAAATGGATTTTTCAAGGCTCCTCGTTGCATAGAAAAGTCTTTCCCAACCCCATGGACCCCTCCAAACTCTGAAATGGTGATTTTTGCACTCACCCTTGCACTTTAGTCCACGATTTCACCTCTTTTCCTCTAGTCAGGTTGCTCTTGAACTCGCCTAAAATGAGGTGACAATCATGCTTAAAAATTTCTCCAGTATTTGAACCTACATATGTACAATTTACAAGAGGTTTCCAACCATGTCCCAATTAGATGTGATGGCAGCACATGTGGGACACATGGGGCAACCATATTTACAAGAAAATTGCTATTTACAAACCAAAACCGACTGTTTACAAACTTGAACAAGAAAACAACTATGTACAATATTTTAAAAGCTCTAAAATGAACCAACAGTACAAAAACACACAAGAGTAACTCAATCCATTGCTGGATCAATGGATTCAATCCATATTCTATTGCAAAATTGAGTAAAACAAGCCAAAATGTTGCCAACAAGACTGAAAATGAGTAGTTTCAGTTGTTGAACTTACAACACACACTTCACCAACCTTGGTAAATGTGAAAGAGAGGGTATATATAGGTTTCCCATGTGTGGAGTCCTTCTAGGGTGTTAAACAATCCCTAACTCCAATGCTAACCAATTCAGGACAAAAGTTGTCATGACAACTTTTTGCAACTTTGCAACTTTTGCACTTTTGGTCTCTCCAACTTATAAGACCTATTCCAAATCATCATAAATGAATTTTAAAACATTTCTAAGACCTATTTAACCCTCCCTAATTCTCATGCCAAGTTTTGACACTTTTGATCATCAAAAAGGTCAATTGGCTACTCAAACTTACTATTTACACAAAAAAATGCAAACCTAAGTAGAATGAACACAACCGAGGCCTACATTGACACAAAATGCTAACTCTTGGACCCTCCTAGAGTCCTCATTAATCACTGACTTGACTAGGGTCAGTACAAGCCAAAATTGTAAAACTAAATTGCCTAAGTCCTAGGTGCTCCTGCATTAGGTTCTACTGATTGAAGCTTATTAACTGTACTCACATGTGCAACATCACAAATATTGCTACATACATAACTTCCCTCTTCATTAATTGACATTATAATACACCTTCCTACTTCAATATCTCTCAATATGCATTGATACTATTGTGCAACAATCTGATTTGAAAAAGCTAGAAAGAAAGAAAAGAATAAGCTTTATTATGCACAACATAAAGAAGAAATCTAAAAAAAGTGGCGATACAAGTGACAAAGCGAGAAAATGGACTTCAATATGCTGCAACCATTCCAAGATTTGGCCGTCACAATTTGAACCTGTTGCAATTGAGCAAACATTATGTCCCGAACATGAAGTTCATTCTCAATCTAGAGCACAATCCCATAATAAAGTGTTTTCTCGTTCAATTGCACAACATGATGAATCCCATGTGCATCCTCTTCCTATAATTCAACAAACAAACACGCCTACCATTACTATAGTTGGACCAATGTCAAACCCTTTAAAGTCTATTGACTTTAGACATACATTGGCTGCTTTCTGAAGAAGGATTGATAACTTATCACAGCTACAGACGTGTGCTATCTATAAAGAAAAGTATATTGGTATGTTAGTGAGGACAAATCAACTTGATGTTATTTACTCAAGATGCTATAGTGAAAAGGGCATTCATCACTTTTTGATTGCAAACAATATGGATCTGAGTGAACAACCTTTTATTTTAAAAAGGCTTTCACAAGTAGAGGAAATGCTTATAGCAAGGGTTGCTTTTGTTTTGCAAGTTAGCCATGCAAGAAAAGGTCAATACAAGTATACAAGACACACTATAAATTTCCTATAGGACATTTCAAAAATAGCAACTACTTTGCCACACAAATTGCAACACTTTGAAATACTTATTGTTCAAAGGATGAATTTGAAAGGGAAAAATTATGATTGTTATGTAAACAGATTCCATGTTATGGATGCATTGAATTACAAAATCCAACATGACCGATACTACAATGATGTTGTAATTGATTTTACTGCAACAAATTTATTGCCATAAACAACTACTGATATGTCAGATTTGTTACATGGCTTCTAAGATTATGTTAATCAGCCAATAATCCGAGCAACTCAAGAGACACCGCCTGATAATGATGAAGCTGAATTAGAGAGCACATCATCATTTATTCCAAAGATCCCATGTTCAACACGTGAAGTAGATGCCATTGAGAAAATATTGCAGCTAGATACAGATGAGAACAATGTAATATCTTGGCTTGAAATAATTTTCTCACCCATAAATGAATACAACATTGAAGGGTTGTTTGCTATGGATTTCCCAACTTTGTTTCCAAATGGATATGCATTGCCACTCCAACCAAGAACAAAATATGTTCATTTGCATGAATATTCTTTGCACTTAATTAGATGTAATGACCAAAGCTTTGGACAACACGATAGATTTAGGTATTATCTTTATAATCTAATAATGAGACACCGTTCACAATAATCAACTGTTGTTTTCATAAGGGCCAATTTGGAAGAATCTTTCCCAACTACTTTGCAATATTTGTGCCAACGGTTATGAGATGCACCTTCTGATCAATTGCCCAAACAATTGATGCGGTTTACAACTTCATTGCAAGGTACTCAAGCATGTTGGAATAGATCTCGTAAAGACCTCACTGCAATGATATACCAATTGGGAACGCCCAAATTATTTTTCACATTGAGTTCAGCTGATATGGAATGGCCAGATCTACATAAATCGTTCTAAACAAACTCCTCAACAAAGTTGCAATCGACAAGGAAACAATTTGTAGAAAATGTTGTCCACAATCCTCATATAACAACATTATACTTGCATTTTAGATTTGCAATATTTTGTGAGGAGGTTAAAGGAAAACTTTTGAAATCAAAAGACCATTGGTACAGGTATGAATGGCAACATTGTGGCTCAACACACATACATGGATTTTTGTGGTTGCCTCATGCACCTGATATGGACAACATAGATTGGACTAATTATGATGACGTGCAGTCAAAAAAATCCTTCTTTGATAGATATGTTACAACTTGGAATCCTTGCAACCACCTTGATCAAGCCAATAGACTCTATACCGCTTCCATGTCTGATCCATGCCTGGCTGATACAAACCAAATTTTATCTATTGATCCTTTTTCAAATTATGAGGAGTTAGTAAATAATGTACAACAACATACAAAATGTTTTGAATATACTTGCTTGAAAAAAAAGGATCCCACACTGCAATGTCGGTACAAACCTCCATGGCTCGAACAAGAAATATCGACATTGATTATTGATAATGACCGCAGGCCATGTTACCAACCGATAAGAAATGAAAATCATTTAAATATTCACAACCCAATTATGCTTGCAATATGGCGGGCAAATGTTGATTGCCAGCCAGTTTGTTCCAAAAAGGCCATTCTCCAATATATCTCTAAATATGCTTCCAAATCAGAATGAAAATCGGAAATCTATAGTGACATGCTCAAAAAAATAGTTGCTACAACTAATACTGAAGATAACATTTTATTGGCATACCAAAATTTCATGATGGGGATAGTTGTTGATCTAGATATTAGTGCACAAGAAACTTGCCATATGTTACAAAAGTTGCCATTGATAAGTTCTAGCCGTCATTTTGTCTCGCTCAATGTTGGTAGGAAGGTTCTACAACGTGTTACAAATTCAAATGATAATACCAAACTTTCTATATCTTACATTTCTGCTTATATGCAAAGGCCTATTCAGTTGGAGCAAGTGTCTCTCATATAATCGACACAACAATTTTCATACAATAGACAACACAAGAAAGGAAAATGGCAACAACTAAAAAAGCAAGCAATTGTGAATGTTGACCCACAATTTAAATGCTCGCCAAATGAAGATAATGATGAGTTTGAAACATATTGTTGGAGTGAGTTGCTCCTATACAAACCCTTTTGTCATATTTCTATAGATATAGGAACATCGAGAGAACAAATCATTACAAATTAGAAATTATTACACATGAATGGTTACTTACATTGGCATATTAATGGAATCGAAGAGAATTGCACAATAAAAAATCATGAAGAGTCTGATGATGATGATTTCCCAGATTCAGAAAATGCAGACTAGTATGAATGGGAGTACCTTTCACAAATGGGCACCTCAAACAATTTCAACAAAAATGACCTCCAAATGTTGGGCATACATGATTATGATATTAACTTCAATTGGAATGCCACTAATCTCATCCAACAACTTGATAGTGTTGTTGTTAACTTCATATCTACAAAAAAAAACTTCTTCAAAAAACTCTACCTTTCATTTAGTAGCCAAACAACAAGTTGCACTTGACATTATAGTTTGCCATTATGCAACTCGTCATAGCATTGCACCTTTGTGAATGATTATACAAGGAATGACATACACTGGTAAATCCTACCTAATAGAATGCATTAGAAAAAAGCTGAACATTTCCTTCGATGGCAAGAACAATCTATTGCTTGTACAAGCCCCAACAGGTGTTTCTAAATATAATATGTTGTCATGATTGGCATCATTGATACAAATGAAGAATGATGACTTAACTAGTAAAGGATTGTTTGTGATGACATTGTAATGAAGAGATTGAGATTGCATGATTGGATTACTTTGATTAGTTATTTGTGTTGTCATTGATGGCAACTGATGTTTACTATGTTGTATTTTGTCATCTAAGTCTTTTTGGTCTACCGGAAATGCCTTACCGGTATTGAAGACAATGTACTAGGAATTAGGACCTTAATCGGTAAGCGAGGAAATGTTTTGATTAAATCTAGCGATCGGTGATGATTGAAGTGTTGCAGTTTAGAATGTGAGTTTGTATTATTGTAATATGTATATGACTGGAACCGCATCATGTTTTGGTTATTGGAATAATGTTTATAATTTCTATTGTATTTTTGCTAGGGTTTAAGGACCGATAAATAATTCTTTTAACTGGTAATGATTTTTGGTTTGGCGATGATCTACATCAAGTTCAAATATTGGTGTTGACGTGGCACAACCCGCATGAAGTGTTTGAAAGATGTTTTGGCACATTTGTAGAGTGAATTTCTTGGGAATATGCAAAGTTCTTAGCAGAGTGTTCTAAGGGTTTGACTTTGTATCAGATCGAGATGTGATGATCATTCAACAGTTGTAATTGATTTGTAATTGATTGTAATGATCCATATGATGATCAATAATGATCTATAATGAGTTGTAAAGAGATGTGATGATCTATGTTCTAAGTATTAGGGTTTTGTAACCGACTAAGTTGTAAAGGTTATTTAGGTTGGTACAGTTGATGTTTGTTGTGTTGGTGGTTTTTGAGAAAAGTGTGAAGCCAAACCAAAGTATGAGATCTACTAGAGAGTAGCATATTTGAAGCTTAATTGGATTTGATCAAACAAGTAGTTAAGTGCTATACCCAGATCATTCATTGTTATTCTCTAACAATTACAACAACAAAATCCCTTAACCGGGTAGGTCCTAACAAGCTTTACATTGTAAATCCCTTAACCGGGTAGCTCAACATTTGAGTGTTAAATCCCCTTGCAAGGTTGATCCTAATAGGTCAAAGCTCCTAACATGTCTCATAATTTAAATCCCTTAACCAGGTGACTCCTAACATGGTCTGCTCCTAACAAGGCATCATTGTAAGCTTCTAATCGGGCTAGGCTCCTAAAAGGGTGCATTCTGAAAGAGTGCACAATTTTTGTGGGTACCAATTCCCACCATGGTTTTTCCCTATTTGGGTTTCCACATTAAAAATATGGTGTTCATATGGTGAATGTTTCTATGTGTTGTTATGTTTTACTTTTTGTTTATGCATGTTGATGAACACTTAATGAGAAAATCTGATAAACTGGTTTAACAATGGGTTATTAGTGATTACTGGTAATGGTAAAGAGTTTATTACTAGTTTATGATTGATTTGGTAAAGTTTGCAAGTTCAAGTTCAAGTTTTAAGTTTAAAATTATTGTTAATATCGATCACCCCCCCTCTCAGTATAAACTGGATCCTCTAAGATTAACAATTGGTATTAGAGCATTGGTCCTCTGCGTGCAAAAATCTTAACAACTTGAGAGAAAGATCTTGAAGAAAGATGATGACGAAGGAGGGTCCCAAGTTTACCAAGGAAAACTAACTGATATGGAAAGACCAAATGAAGATATATATTAAAGGAGTGGGTGCTCAGTATTGGAATCATGTGTTAACCAAGTATGTTGCTCCTACTACCAACCCCTTGACACCAGATGAGTTTAAAGAACAAGAAGAAAACATTCAAGCCTTGGAAACAATTGTAAGTGTCGTGCTCTGTGAAGTGTACCTATGTTAGGTCAAACAATGAAAGCTAATGTACTGAGAGGGGAGGGATGAATCAATACTTCAAAACTTTTCTTTAAAAACAATCTTACTGATAAACATAAACTATATATAGTTGATCTCATAATATGTAAAGCCAAAACACAATCATAGAAATTACATCCATACACATTTCACTCCATAACACAAAGATTTTGGTTACGCATAAACTCTTGGTTAGAGAGAAAAACTGTGGTGGGGATGGCACCCACAACTTCACTACTGCAATAATAAAGGTTTCTTAGTTAGAGCTACATGTTTAGCTATTTCTGATAGCTTACCCTGTTAGGAGTATCACGATCTTTAGATCTACCTTGCTAAAGGATTTTTACAAACACTTTTATAAAATGTTGTACCTGGTTAAAGGCTTTACAATTTATAGACCTTGTTAGAGTCTTTTACCCTGTTAAAGGTTTCTAACACAACTCAAAATAATTCAATCAAAATCTTTTACAAAATATCTACAACTTTACATCTGAAATGTTATAGCAGACTCTATGTGCTCAATATGAAATTACCATGCTCATATCATACCTCGGTAATTGATAGATCAACTCAGTGACCTCTTCTGTATTCTCTGTCCCTTAAACTATTTTCTGAAAATCTTCTTGGTGACCTCTGAATACCTCTATTCAATCATCACATCTTATCTTTTCACAAGATTTTTATCTTCAACTCACCATCTTTTTCTCTCTATTTTTTTTGATACTCAAATCACTCTGTATATAGATCTCTAAGGTGGTGATCTTGTTCATACATTGATTATACAAACATGTTTTATCGAATGAATAAACATAGAAATTATTTCATTGGATAAACTTCCTCAAAATCATACAAAATCTTTAAGTGCAATTCCCTATGAAATAACAGTTCCTTGTTCTCGAATCTTGTAACACATTTCCACATATGTGTCTAGGTTCATTGAATCTGGTAACACGTTTCCACTCGGTTCAGATTAACTCGGTGTACCTTCTTTTCTACTTAGTGGACATAGGAAATTTACTCGGTAGACAGCTCGGTATATATCATCTCGGTGACTAGCCTTTCTTTTGTAACCGACACCCTTAGTGGTTACTGATTGAATCTTTCTGTAGTATTAATCAACTAGGGTATATAGGATGACTTTGAACATAAAACCAATGACAACTTAGTAAATAGTAACAATCTCCCCTTTTGACATTAGTTTGGCATGTTTGACAAAACTCCTTTCAAAGTCATCACAAAATCTATATACTTACAAAATGTGACTGAAATGATAGTATATACATTCGTTCAAATACATACTTTGAATACATACTCCCCTTATCAATATGCTGAACAAAACTTGATTTGCATGCCCTTGATGTTCCATGCTCCCCCTGAAAATTTCATCTGTACACTCAGATACTCTGTATATACTCGGTACACTCCCCCTTTTTGACAAACATCAAAACTAGTTACCATTCGGTGGGGGCAACTGATCAAAAATAGATTTATACTTAGTATGAGCATCGTTGAGAGCGTTGGTAAGTGCACCCTTGACACTTTCCATTAAAGAATTCTGAGCATTAATATCAGCTAACAATGAAATTGAACCATCTAAAGTGCTTCCCTCTACTTGTGTGAACAGTTGGGTAGCTCGGTTGATTTGCTCTTGTACTGATGACAGATGGGGAATAAATAATGTCCGAAGAGTCATAATATCCATCCTTATTTTGTGCTCTTCATTCCGAAGTTCTAACTGCCGAGCCATAAGAGTTTGTATCTTGGTATAAAAATTCTGAATAGAATTTGGCTCGGGAGTCAGTGTATTTGAGAGATCGATAATCTCTTTTTCAATGACTTCGGTCTTCTGCTTGATATCTTTAATAAAAATGAAAATGTACATAATTTCTGGAATAAATAAATAATGTGCTTGTGTTGAGGGGACAACTCAGCAATGAATCCAACAAGCTTGATTTTACCTATAGCAATGACTTTCTGCACTTCTTCAATCATCTTGGTAGTTATCTCTTTTTCTTTTAATTTGCTAAGGTATTCTGATGCCTCTACTCCTGATGTTTCCAATTGAGTGAGTAGTTCATCCAATTGCATATGGATGGCAACATCTTTACTTACGATAGCTTCAGGTAGCATGTCTATCAATAATGCTTTAACCTTCTGAAGTACTCGGTTCTTCTTTTGAATGGCTATCTGTTTTTCTTGTTCCGCTTCGGCTTTGCACAACTCACCAAATTCAATAAGTGCTTGACCTTTTAGTTTGGAAATGTCAACATTCGGCAACACAATAGGCTTTGATAGATCTATCTTGAAACTATGCTTCTTTGCTTTCTTCTCCTTTGATGATGATTCCTTCACTGGTTGAATGAGTACAATGGCTTTGGAGGCTTGATCTTCATTGGTATGTTGCTCGGTGGGAGCAACACTTTTGTCAGTTTCTATAGCCTCTGTTGTAGCCTTCGGTGATTCCTTGCTTAGGGTCTCAGTGGTAGCAGTTTCAGTGCTTGCAAGAGCTTGAGAAGTTTGCTCGCCTGTGGCCTGAGAGGTAGATTCACCTTGTGTAGCCTTATGATCCTCTTTGCCTTGTTCTGTGTCCTGAGGCATCTCAGTTGTCACTTGTTGAGTTACCGGAGGATAGGACTTAACCTGTTCCAAGACTGATTCACTGGATATCAATTTGGCATAGGCATTTCCTTTTATCATTTCTTCTTCATGTGCCTCAGTGTCCATGACATCCTCATCTTGTTGAATAGTTGAAGGAGGATCTTGCTTGGTAATGTCAACTATTTCTACTTCACCTTGAGGTTCTTCAGTCTGAATTTTGAAGATTTCTTGCCATTTTTCTTTGGTTTCCTTTTCGACTTCAAGATAAAGTCCATTCATCATTTTCAAGGCTCTATGCTTCACTTGAAAATTTGTCTGGTAGTTTTTCAAATGATTTCTAATATCATCTACCGACATGTCTAGAAAGAGATGTACTAAAACTCTTTCTCTTATCTGCTTCTCCGAGTCTATAGCATATTTCCATCTGTTGTCAATATGAGAGTATAATGCTTTTGTAAGAAAGTTAGTTGCTTCCAATGGAACTACTCAAAATTTGAGAAGTGTACATACTACTGACTCTTCTATTTGTCTCTTTTCTTCTTCTATTTGGGAGTCATATTTAACATACCTGAATGACCCGAATTCTCCATATTGTTTCAATTTGGCACAAAAGTTGTCAACACTGTGTACATCTTCCTTTGTGCTTTTAACAATCTGAAATCTATTTTTGTCTTAAGATTTTGTGTCACTTGACTCCTTATTCAAAATGAGTATCCTGGTCGACTTTCTATAAGTCTTTGTAACTTTAGGCAATTCAACATTTTTCTGCCTCTTACTGGGTGACATTGCAGATGATCTAGTGTTAGGTCGTTTCACTGGTGGAGTCGGTGATACCTTAGGTGTATCTTGTTTCTTCCTTTTCAATATTTTGCCCTTTGGCAACTTGGTGCTCAGAGTGATGGCTGCTTCTTGAGCTTCAGATTCTTCCTCAATTGAAAGTTGATAATCTTTCCTACCTGTTGGCTTAGTAGGTGTGGAGGTAGAACCTTCTCCAAATTTCTCAGTCAAGTCTTTATATCATTTTAGTGGCTTTTCTGGTAGCCTTTGGTACAACTATGCTCATTTTTACCTTCTCTTTTACCTCTTCATAGGTACCATATCTGATCTCGGTTGAGTGCCTTGGAAGTGTCAGCAAGGCATCTATCTGCTGTTGAGTGATCTCAAAATCAATCTCATAACCCATAGGCGGTAAAGATTGAGTTTTGGGTTCTACTGCATTGACATAACAGTAGTCGGTGTCCACTTCAAAACAAATAGTATCCTTATATTTCTCCACTAGCTGAGGTGGGATCCTATACCTGTTATGCATCTTTTCCTAAAATTTATTAAAGTAGTCATCCATTATCTCATTGAAATTATCACCTAGCTGATTGATAAAATCATTTATCTGATGGGTGATCGGTTGGTGTAATTCCCAAACAATGTTACCGACTGAGGGAAAGAACTTCTGAAAATAGAAGAACATGCACACTAAGAGTGACCCAAACTTTAGTGTGTTAGCAGAGTTATTCTTCTTAGGTTTCCTTATTGTGTTGAGATTCTCAAAAAGATTCTTCAACAATACTTCACATAGATCAATTTTCATACCCTTTTTCACAATTTTATAGGCCAAATCCACAGCTGCACATGGTACACTGTTCTCTCTCACCGACTGAAAGAAACAATAACCGATGACTTTAATTGCAAACTTTAGTTCTACATCTATTACATTATTCAGCTTAAGACCTCTGCAATCAGACTTAACTCCGATTAAGGTTATCAGTTCCTTCTGTGAAATCATCTTCTGTGCTTGGGCATGGTCGTATATAGGGTATCTGGTGATTATGTGAATAATCTCCTTGGTGATCTTGAATGGTTGGTCTTCTAACCACATAAAGTCATCATGCACTCTGCTCAAAACAAATTTGACCCATTCGGGTTTGAAAACTCGAGGATAGGTTAGGGCTTCGGTCAATCCCTTAACCTTGATATGCTCATACTTACTATCCAGGATTCCATCGGTGCAAAGTTTATCATACATGTCCTTAATTTCAGTATGACCTAGCTCTTCTACATGGCACTTAGTATAAAATTTGACATCTTCAACCAATAGAACCCTATTTGGAATAAGAGAAAATGCAGTTTTCTCATTGGGTTTAGATGCCACTTTGGGAGGTAAGGAATACTTAATTGAGGGCTTCTCAATAGTCTCAACTACAACTAGTTTCTGCATCTTGGGAGCCATTTCAAACTTTGGATTTCTACTAATAAAATAGCTTACAGTTTCAACTAACCAAAAAATGCTTTCGACTTAGTAAATATAATGCAAATATTCACAACTGATATTGATCGGTTAACTTGCATGAAAATGCATTTAAGATTGTGTGAAAATACTTTGAATTCGCTCTGAAATGTTTGATCGCCTTTGATTCGCTTAGCTCTGCTCTTTGAAAACTGGCGAGTGTAAAATGACCACACAAAGAACTTTAAATACACCCTTCACCTTATCGGACTTCATGCAGTTAGGTAAGATGAGCATTAAATGCACTTGATTACACTTTACCGACTAACTTCCTTATATGCTTTTACCGACTAGACAGGTTTACTGTATTTATTGACTTCACTGGTAAATCGTAAGACTAGATACAATTTTAGAAATGTTAATACATCTTAGCTATGCAGATTTTGGAGTTATTTCCATGATTAAAATAGGAACTGTTAAGATCTAGCCTTGTGAAGACACAGTCCCTTCATACCTTTATTGATTAATTGGAAGTAGATGCACCTAACTCGGTAGGTAAGGTGCTTTCTTCATTATTTGATCCATTTTCCTTCTTTTTCCAGATTTTCTGTAATTTGATTCTTATCTCTTTAGTATCTCCTCGGGGTTGATCTCTGCAATCTTTAGCCAAGTGTCCAACTTTATGACAATGAAAGCATGCCATTCCAGAATTTCTCCATGATCTCCGATTGTTCATTCCAAACCTTATCATACAGTTTGCACTTATATGTCCATACCTTCCACAACATTCACACCATATTCTTGTATTGTAATCCCATGGTACTACAGTATATTGTCGATTGAGATCTATGTGAGTTTGGTAGCTTCTTTCATTTGCTCGATGTGGAGACCACATGTAGTTTTTTTTCTTAAACCAACACTTCTCTGTATTGTGTCCATATCTATTGCAGTTTTTGCAAAATCCCTTGAATTTTGCCTTTTGATAATTGCTAACAGACTTTGTCCTACATTGTTTAGATGTGTGACCATACCTATTGCAATTGTAACAATAACTATCAGACCTAGTGACATTCAGTAGCTTACCTGTTCTGATTCGGCACATGTTGGTAGTATGTCCTTGTTTTCCACAGTAGTTGCAAATAGGCTTGTTATATTTCAGCTTATCTTTGTTTCCAGCCTTCCTTGATGATTTTCCTTTCTTGGTGGTGTTGATTCCTTTGTCGGTAGAGTTGTTTCTTTTGTAACCGAGTTCGACAGATTTGTTGGGTGATCTTGTGTTTAGTTGCTAATCCAACATTCTTGATGCTTCGTAACTTTTCTTCAGTGTTTCTTTTGACTTCTTTTATGTAGGGTCCACCCCTGACTTGACTTGTTTGACTAGAGTTGACCTTTAATTCATGCGTGATAGACACTATTGGGCATAGGCTATTTCAGATGATTTATAGGATGTTGATACTATCATTAATGATTATGTGATTTATTAGACACTATATGCTTATTATGTGATTGACTATCGAAAGATTATATTGATCATGTAATTTGATGAGCATAATTGTTGATGGATTTTGCATGCCTTACTATAATTGTGAATTATACTAATCATACATTTGATGATGTTTTTATGTACTAACCATATTTAATGATTATCTATGATGAGTTGATCTTATGGTGTGTTTGATTGTTGTATGAATGTCTTCGAGATAGAGATAATTCCACATCACTCATTGCGAGCAGGATGTGTCATTGCAATTCTCTAACCCTTGTCTGTTATAATATATATATGCATATGTCGTATCTTTGCTTTGTGGATGCAGGATTTGCAGGTACCAGACATCAACTCCACCTGGCTCCACAGGTATGAGTGTGTCTTTAAATCCCAATGGTATGTGGTTCGGAGTTGGCACAATTTCCCCTCACATACTCTAGGTCTAAGTTGTTCACTATGAGTCGTCAGTGTCTTAACGCAAGTCGTCATGATAGTTAGTAAGCTGGGTTTCTTCTGTGTTGTGAGTATGCTAGTATTGGCTGATTATTCTTTTTATGTTGAGATTGACTATTTAATTATTGATGCGAGATTAAATAATTAATGATGTTTATTTTAATTATTTGGATTAATAGCGATTTGATTATTTGATTATCTAATGTTTAATTTAATTTATTGGATTCTTGCCTTTTTGGTTATTTGATTATTTGATATTTAAATATTTATTTATTTTAATGATGATTTAATATTTATTTAATATTTATTTGTTTAGCTTATGATGTGTTTTATTTTATTTGTGATTTGACCTTTATTGAAATTTATTTAATCGCCTATGGTTTAATATTTATTTGGCTTTTAATGTTTATCTAGTTCATTAATTCATTTATGAGCCTTTGGTTTATTTAATTTAATTTCCCCATATGATTTATTTAATTGTGGCTCATGTTTTATTTATTAGTTTGACTTTTATATTAAGTGGGTTGTATAAATAATAAAAT
This sequence comes from Cryptomeria japonica, assembly GCF_030272615.1. NCBI lineage: Eukaryota > Viridiplantae > Streptophyta > Pinopsida > Cupressales > Cupressaceae > Cryptomeria > Cryptomeria japonica. The sequence goes on along the minus strand of NC_081406.1, from coordinate 660,140,898 downwards.
GATAAAACATTCCCACCAAATTGTAAAAGCATGATTTTTATTTACCTTACCTACCCTCTTCTCTTATTGGTTGAACTTAAAAAGAGAGGTAAAATTATATTATATGGTGGGGTTGGTAAAATATATTATAGATTAAAATATTTTGATTGGCTGAGATTGAGGTTAGGGTTTTTAGTTAATGTTTATCTTTTTATTTTCTTTTCCGTGAAGTTTTCGGGGGTTGGTTCCTCTTTGGATAATTTTCTCTAGCAAGTTTTCTTCTTGGTTTTGGTTTTTCTTCTCTCTTGGATTTTGGCTGGAGCTTGGGTTGGATTTGGTTTGGCTGGTGGAATCTCTTCTTTAGCTTCTTCCATAACACGGGTTGTAGGTTGGAGATGTATTCTACCTTTTTATATTTTATCTGGTTTGTTGAAAGCCTTCTATGTCTTTCCGAGTCTGTGTCGTGCATGGAGTCTTAATTTAATATTAGCCTTCAAGTGTTTATTATTTATTTAATGCTGAAGTGAATTTTATTTATTGGGCAATATTATTTTACCCATTAAGTAATTAAAAGGAGGATAATTTGTACTCTTTTATTTAAAAGTTATTTTCACCCCAGGTCAATGGTTTAATTTATTTTACCTACCCTTGGATTTGATTGGCTGGAAGTTTATGGTAGGTAGAAAATATATTTTATTTTCTTGAACTTTGGGAAGGTAGGTATGGAATATAATATTTTTGAAATATTTTGATTGGAGCATGGTTTTTCTTGGTTTTGTTTTGTTTTGTTTTATTTTGATAAATAGGCCTTCTTGTGCATTCATGGGGGTTGGCATCTTTGGTGAATAAATTTCTGAGCTTAATTTGGAGATTTCTGGTGGTTGGATTTAAATTGGTTTAAAGGCTTGGACTGGTGTTTTTTTGGATTTTCAGAAATCAGATTTGGAAGGGATTATTTTATTCTTCTTGTTTTTGAGAAATCAAGTTAGAATGTGAGAAATGGTTTCCTGTGGTTTTTCCCTGTAATTTTTCCTGTAGTTTTTCCTGTAGTTTTTCCTATAGATTAATTTGCTATTTGTTTGCTTGTGTGGTACTTTCCGGACTAATTTTTGTACCAGAGGCTTTATTTGAGGGCTATTATATTTTCCAGATTTGCCTTTTATCAGTTTCAATGTATTTGGATGGTCTTATGTATATTTGCTCCTTTGCACCATTGTGGACATTATAGACTCTCTTCTATGTGAATAGGCCATGGATGATTGAGGTGAATATATATGCTATTTTGGACCAGCAAGTGAGTAGGCCTTGTTGTGATGTTATCTTCTATTTGATGACAACATTTGATGGCTTGATATGCCTTTGTTTATTGCTAGCCAAGAGGCTCATTTTGTTATATTGATGTTGTTGTAGCCTTGCATATGTTGTGAGAGTATGTGTGGAAGTTATTGGCTGCATTGAGTATTATTTTAATGTATTTATGTTGGTAGAGCCTCTTGTGATGTGTTGTTGGGCCATGTTAGGAGGAGTGGGCTTCCTTGTGATGATCGGGGTCACGAGAGATAGACTTGCATGAGGTTCCTTGTAAGGATGCATGAAGTCTAGACCACCAGAGTACATTGGAGTTTTCCATGATTTGTAAACAAGTGATAACATTGATAGTAAATTTATTGGGATGGAAAAAATATAACTCATTTAAATAAGATAATGAATAGTTTTGAGCCTCATGACTTATGTCCTAGGGAGGATATTGTAGGATAAGCATGAGAAGGCCGTGAAGATGGTAAGCTAATCTTCGTTGGTCTCTCATAGGTTGAGATGGCTCCACATGTCCATCAGGCTAGTGCCTTGTGTTATTATGTTATTATGTTATGAAGATGCCATGTGATGACACTCCACTCCTACATGTGTTCCCCCTTTATGATTTATGATTATTCTTATTGGATGCATTTATGTCCTGATGAGTTTTATGCCTCTGGAAGTTTATTCTTATGGCTCTGTGTGAGTTCTTGCTTGAGAGTCCTTGTTGGTTAGTCTCTTTGGTTTTGAGTGTCAGCCTAGATGTAGAGTGTGTGTTGGGACCTTGTGTCATCTCCTAGCACGGGGGGTGGGTTCCTTTGGTTCCATATGGTCGAGTGGTTGGTGCTTTTAAACCATTGGGATGTTCCTGTCTTTGGATTCTTCTTGCATGGATGAGGATGCTTCTTAGATTATTTATAGATAATAATTACAACAAAAAAATATAAATGATGATGTGACTTATGTAATGAAATTCTTATGTAATGGTTGTAAAAGAGATCATGTTTATGAGGAATGACTATGTCGTTCTAGATATAGTGATCGATTTTGATTATGATATATGATCATAATGATGAACCTTGATTTGTGTTGTAACACATTTATATTAAATAAAATGGATGCATGAGATGTGGATAAGTGTGGTGGTTTAGAATTTAATGATGCATTTCGTGTTCTTGATAAGCCATGTTAAAAGAAAATGGTGTAAATGTTATGACAATGGTATTAGATCTGAAATGATGTCTTTAACTAATGATTTAAGTAGAAGAAATGTTATGTCTTGATAGGATGTATGAGTTTGAGTAATGTTGGAAGATATTCTAGGACATGTTTATGAGTTGTGAATATATAATTTGAAATTATATTATCATACTTCGTAGATAGTGATCTAATGATTGAATCGAAATCCTATAATGCTTGGGATGTAATTGAAGGTTCCTTATGAAATATTGTATGGATGTTCTTAGTGAATGAATTGCTAATCTTATTAATGGAAATTACTAGTAAGTGTATGGGAAGACGATTAAATGAGTTCTTGTCTTTTAGGAAAGGATCAGAATGTATCCTGTGTTATAGTTTAAGAATTATATCTCCATTTGGTGGATGCTATTAGTGGTTATGGAATTAGGATATTGTATCATAGTTTGTGTTGAGATGAATTCATGTAGTTACCTGATTTGTAATGAGATGATTGTTGGTTAATTGATACAGTGTAAGATATTTTATGAGTATTAAACGAGCTATGGGTCAAATGATTAAGGATACTTTGTGAGTATTGCATTATGTGCTTCTAGAATCATGATGAAGTAATAAGTATGCTAGGAGCATATAATTATAAGTTACTATGTAGGAGTTAATTGTAAATTGAAATTATGTTAATGCAATGAAAGGGTTAATCTTGATATATGGATGGTGATGTCCATAGTCAAAGGTTGGCGAAAGGTAATAGGAACATTTGGACTTGGCATATAAAATGAATCTAAGTGAAAAGGGAAATAGATGTGCATTGAAAGATAGAATCTCATGTTAAATGAAAGATTAAGTAGATTGCATATCATGAGTGTTAGGTATTGCTATGATGCACCTATGTGTGTATAATGACTAAGTTTATGAGGTATTGATTTGGATGAAAGTAAATGTTTATTGCTTATGTAGGTAGATTAAGTAATGGCATTGAGATACCCTAGGGAGTTGGTAGTAATGATTTATTGTATTCCACTTGCATAATTGTTTGAATAGCTTGAGTGAATTATTCTATGTTCATAACACTTAAATGTTGTTGTGTGCTCACTGCATTGCTTAAGTGATGTTATGTGTTGTATTGTTTAAAAAAAATAAATTAAATTAGCATGTTTTTAGCTATATTTCTCTAGGGTATTTTGGTGAGCATTACATTTTCTGCTTCAAGTTCATCAGTCAATCTTGATAATTCAAGTTTCAATGCTAGGTTCTCATTTTCTTTCAGAGTTGCTTCATAATGTGCATGACCCAATTGATCAGATAGATTATGTTGAATTCTAGTCATCCTTGTGATTTCATCATTCTTTTAAGATACCAATGCTTCCAGCTATTGTTTTTCTCTTTCTATACCTTTTATGTTATCTTCAGTTGTTCTCAATGCATCAAGATTTTCGGTCATTTGTGTGCTGAAATACTCATGTTCCCTTCTCATTTCTTTAAGTTGATCATTCAGTGCTTTGTTATTTTCTTTCAATTCTATAAACATTTCTTCAGACTCTTCTGATATGATGTTCTCAGATGATGTCTCAATTTGTTCCACCAACTCTTGTGAGTCCTGTAAATCATCAGACAATCTTCTTCTTACTTTCAGTGATTTTTGCATTTGTCTTTGCATGTCTGCAATCACTTGATTAGCATGATCCAATTTTTCTTTGAGATTCACAATTCTGCGTGATTGTTTATAGCCTTCCATTGATGGGATCTTTTTCTTTAGGCTATAAAACCCTTTTCCAAGAGTATAGCTCTAATACCAATTGTTAGGTCCAACAATGAAAGCTAATGTACTGAAAGGGGAGGGGTGAATCAATACTTCAAAACTTTTCTTTAAAAACAATCTTACTAATAAACATAAACTATATATAGTTGATCTCATAATATATAAAACCAAAACACAATCATAGAAATTACATCTATGCACATTTCACTCCATAACACAAAGATTTTGGTTACGCAGAAACTCTTGGTTAGAGAAAAAAAATGTAGTGGGGATGACACCCACAACTTCACTACTGCAATAATAAAGGTTGCTCGGTTAGAGCTACATGTTTAGCTATTTCTGATAGCTTACCCTGTTAGGAGTATCAAGATCTTTAGATCTACCTTGCTAAAGGATTTTTACAAACACTTTTACAAAATGTTGTACTTGGTTAAAGGCTTTACAATTTATAGACCTTGTTAGAGTCTTTTACCCTGTTAAAGGTTTCTAACACAACTCAAAATAATTCAATCAAAATCTTTTACAAAATATCTGCAACTTTACATCTGAAATGTTATAGTAGACTCTATGTGCTCAATATGAAATTACCATGCTCATAACATACCTCGGTAATTGATAGATCAACTCAGTGACCTCTTCTGTATTCTCTATCCCTTAAATTGTTTTTTGAAAATCTTCTTGGTGACCTCTGAATACCTCTGTTCAATCATCACATCTTATCTTTTCACAAGATTTTTATCTTCAACTCACCATCTTTTTCTCTCTATTTTTTTTGATACTCAAATCACTCTGTATATAGATCTCTAAGGTGGTGATCTTGTTCATACATCGATTATACAAACATTTTTTATCAAATGAATAAACATAGAAATTATTTCATTGGATAAACTTCCTCAAAATCATACAAAATCTTTAAGTGCAATTCCCTATGAAATAACGGTTCCTTGTTCTCGAATCTTGTAACACGTTTCCACATATGTGTCTAGGTTCATTGAATCTGGTAACACGTTTCCACTCGGTTCAAATTAAATTAGTGTACCTTCTTTTCTACTTGGTGGACATAGGAAATTTACTCAGTAGACAGCTCGGTATATATCATCTTGGTGAATAGCCTTTCTTCTATAACCGACACCCTTAGTGCTCCTACTACCAACCCCTTGACACCGGATGAGCTTAAAGAACAAGAAGAAAACATTCAAGCCTTGAAAACAATTGTAAGTGTCATGCTCTATGAAGTGTACCTATACCTACAAACACAATGCACTCAATAAATCATTACAAGCAATGGTAGTGAATTAAATCAAAGAAAGACAAAACCATAGCTAAGCGATCTATCGCCTCCTAGTAAATGCGAGTATGAATTTTTCTCTCAGATCTTGGTATGCAAACTCCAGTGACTTGACTACACTTAAATGGAAGATTTAAATGATGACGATGCATGATCTAACAAGAATAGCATGATTAAGCTACATGATTTCATGATTATTCTAGAAAATAGGCCAGAGTGAAGATTCAATTAAGCTAAAATTGAGCATGATAACATTGCTAAGAATGATAAACTAGAAGCTAGATGCCTATATTAACAATGAATGAGATGAGATGAAATTGGGAACTTTGTGCTCCAAAATGAGGTCTATTTATAGTATTTCCAAGGCTAGGGGTGATGTGGCAGGAATCAACAGTCAAGATTGATTTGAAGATATCAATGGTTAAATTGGAGGAGGTTGGCAAAGGGGTTGGATTAAAGGGAACATCTGTCATCTCTATGGTGACAAGTTTCAAGAGGCTTCTAGAAGAGGTTGGATGAAAGGGAACACTTAGTGACAAGTGTCACAAAGCTTCTAGAAAAGGTTGGATGAAAGGGGACATGTGGGTAGGTAGAATGGGTTAGGTTTAGGAATGGTTAGGTTTAGGAGTGGTAGAAGTTAGGAGAATTTGAATTTAAAAATTCAAATAATATGAAAAGGCTAATTAATCTCAACAACTCATGAATTTGATTTGTTTTAATTAATTAGGGGATCTAGAAGAAATGATTTTGATTGAGGGAATTAATTAATCAAGGAGGATGATTGAAATGAACCTATTAAATAAATCCTTAGATTTATTAATAAGTAGATGAAAGGGAAAAATTAATCAAATTGTTGATGAATTCAATTAAATTGGGGAGGGAGATTAATTAAATAATTGCTTATTTAATTAATTATCTTCAGACCATTTTTAGGTGTATACAGTAAGTACTTTATCTGATTTTGAGTGTATAGATGCTCATGGATTATAAACTGCATTTGAGGGATGGGATAAATTAGAATTTATTTATGGAGGAGATGAACATGCTCAAAGAGAAAAAGAAGAAAGTTTAAGAGGCAAATTTGATGACATGAAAATGGCTGATGGTGAGAATATTGTACAATATGGTCAAATGATTAAAGAAGTTGTAGGTGGTATTAAGAGTGTTGGAGGTAAGATTGATGATAATATTGTTGTTAGTAAATTGGTTAGAAATCTCCTACCACAATATGCTATTAGAGTTTTTGCAATTCAAGAGCTAAGATCTATTTCTAAAGATAAAGTCATCGTTGATTCTCTTATTGGAAAGTTGACTACATTTGAGTTAAACAACTTTGATAATAGTGTTTCAAAACCATCTGAATCTGCTTTTAAAGCTTCTGTAACTGGTACATCTGTTAGGAAAGGAAATGATATTTCTCATAATCATGACTGCAGGTCTAGTCATGGCGGTAGCAGAGGTGAGGATGACAATGAAGATCATCTGATGGAACTTGAGGCACTACTGGCTAAAATATTTCCTAGAGGCATCGGTAAGTATAAAGGTAAATTACCTTTGAAGTGTTTTTCCTACAATAAGATTGGACATATTGCTGCAAATTGTCCTAACAGTGATAGAAAAGAAAAGTTCAGGAAATTTAAAGGAAAATGACATAATCATTGCTATGTTGCAGTGGATGAAGCTATGACTGATGAAGAATCATAAGAAGATGACAATGAGGAGATAGTGATCTTTGCTGTGAAGGAAGATCTGACTGATGAGAAGGTATTGGTGTCTCACATGGATTGCAGTGATGAATGGATAATAGATAGTGGTTGCTCACACCACATGACCGGTGATAGAAACAAGTTCTTATCCCTTGAAGAATTTGATGGTGGTGTGGTAAGGTTTGGTAATAGCTCAACCTGCATGGTTAAAGGTAAAGGAACTATTTCATTAAATGGAAAAAGTAATGCAGATGATGTCTTTGGGGTTGATGGATTAAAACATAACCTTTTGAGTGTTGGTCAATTAAATGATAAGGGATATCTTCTAGAATTTAAAAGTGGAGTGTGCATGATTTTTGGAAGTAATGTAGAATTGATTGCTACTGGAAAGCAGACAAGAGGTAATCTATTTCATCTGAATACTACTGTGAATATTTGTTTGGTGGCAAATATTGAAGACAACTAGTTATGACACAAGAGGTTTTTTCATGTGAATTTTGACAATTTGATAAAGGTTAGTAAATCAAGTATTGTAAGAGGTTTGCCCCAACTTGTTAAACTAGACAATGTGTTATGTAAGGATTGGTAGATGGGTAAGATGACTTTTGTATCTTTCAAGAGTAAGTCTTTCTCTTTAGAAAATATTCTAATTTTGGTTCATATTGATCTTTGTGGCCCTATGAGGACTAAGAGCTATTTTGGTGATAGATATTTCATGATTTTCATTGATGATTTCTCCAAGATGATGTGGGTAACTTTTCTAAGAGAAAATTCAGAGGTAAATTTATTAAATTCAAAGCATTCAAAGCTTTAGTTGAGAAAGAACGGGAAGAATTTGAAATGTTTGAGATCTGACTGGGGAGGAGAATTTACTTCTGATGAGTTTGTGAAGTTTTGTGATGAACATGAAATCAAGAGGCAGATGTTAGCTCCTAGAACTCCACAACAGAATGGGATAGCAAAGAGAATTAATAGAACAATTGTTGAAGCTGATAGAACCATGTTGGTTCAAGGTGAAGTACCAAAAATATTTTGGAGAGAAGTAGTTAGCACTAATGTATACACTTTGAACCGGGTACTTGTCAAGAGAGGTAACAACAAAACTCCTTATGAATTATGGCATGGCAAGACTCCTACTGTAAGTTACTTTAAATTTTTTGGGAGTAAATGTTTCATTAAATGTGATAATTTCACAGGAAAGTTTGATGCAAAGTGTGATGAAGGTATTTTTCTTGGTTACTCTACAAAGAGTAAGGCTTTCAAATGTTATAATAAGAGAACAAAAAAGATCATTGAGAGTGCAAATGTGAAGGTAGATGAACTCTCTGAGAATTTGATAAGACCAACATATCTGAACCTGAGAAAGATGAAGACAAACTTGTGTTTATTGAACCAAAAGTACAAAAGAATGATGAGCAGGTAAATGTAGAAATAGGTGCTCAATCGGTAAATGAAGAAAGCGATGAAGAAGATGAAGAACATGAAGTAGAAGGCACAATACTGGAATTGGTAATACCAAGGTATGTTATACTAAATCATTGAGAATAACAAATTATAGGAGATAAAAATGCTGGTGTACAAACAAGAAGGAAAATCAGAGAAAACTCCTATCTGATTTCTCCTATTGAGTCTAAAACAGTAAGAGGCTTCGAAGGATGATGATTGTATTAATGCTATAAATGAGGAATTGTATCAGATGGAGAAGAACAAGACATGGACACTTGTTCCCAGACTAGAAGACAAGAATGTGATTGGCACTAAATGGGTCTTTAGAAACAAGTTGAATGAAGAAGGTAAGGTTGTGAGGAATAAAGCAAGGTTGGTAAGCAAAGGCTACACACAAGAAGAAGGAGAAGATTATGGAGAAAAATTTGCACTGGTGGCAAGATTGGAAGGAGTAAGAATGTTACTTGCTTATGCTGCATTTAAAGGATTTAAGGTCTACTAAATGGATGTTAAATCTGCTTTTCTTAATGGCATCCTTGAGGAAGAAGTGTACATAGAACAACCAAATGGATTTGATTTATCTGAGGATAGAGATATGGTCTACAAGTTACATAAGGCACTGTATGGATTGAAGCAGGCACTGAGAGCATGGTTTGAAAGATTGCATGCACACCTGATCAAGATAGGATTCCAGCGTACCAGTGAGGATAGTAACATATATCTTAAGATTGATGGAGACAAAGTCTTGATAGCTGAAGTATTTGCAGATGATATAATTTTTGGAGGTGATGATGATTTATGTATGGCGTTTGCTAAAGAGATGAAGAAAGAATTTGAGATGTCTCTTATTGGTGAGATTAAGTTTTTCATTGGGTTGCATGTCTAGCAATTAGATGGTGAAATATTTATCTGTCAGAGTAAGTATGTAAAGGAAGTGTTGAAACATTTAGCATGGAGGATTGTAAACCGGTTGGTACTATGATGGTGACAGGTTATAAATTATCTAAACATGATGATTCACCTTCTATTGATGAAAAAGAATACAGGTCCATGATTGGTAAGTTGCATTATGTTGTTCACAGTAGGCCTAATATTGCACACGTTGTTGGTTTGATTGCTAGATTTCAGAAGGATCCCAAGGAGACTCACTTGGTAGCAGTGAAAAGGATATTCTAGTATTTGAAAGGCCCAATAGATTATGGCCTATGGTATCCCTATAAAAATAATTTTTCTTTGGAAGTGTTTACTGATGCAGATTGGGCAGACAATGTTCATGACCAGAAAAGCACTACTGGTAGAGCTTTTCTTCTTGGAGGTAGATTGGTTGCTTGGACAAGTAAGAAGAAAACTTGTGTTTCATAGTCAACAATATAGACAGAGTATGTTGCAACATCAATGAATTGCACATAGGCAATCTGGATGAGACATGTGTTAGAAGGTTTTAAACTTGATATGTTTGAACCTATAACTATTTATTGTGACAATACAAGTGCTATTAATATTTCAAAAAATTTCATGTTACATGCAAGGACTAAGCACATAGAATTGAAATATCACTTTCCGAGGGAGAGAGTACAGGATTGATAAGTCATAATGGAGCATGTGACAAGCAAAGAGCAGCTAGCAGATATTTTCACAAAACCATTGCCAAAGAATACCTTTGAGTACCTTAGAGGTAAATTAGGGGTCAAACCCCTACACAAGAAGAACTATTATGCAAGAGATGCATCAATCCAATATGCTTATTGAACATTTTTCACTATGGATTGATGAAATGGTGGCTACTCCGTAGGGAGAGAAACTTAGATGAGGTTTGCAGAGATGTTGAAGACAACAACAACAAATTTGATGATCAGTGATGCATATGCACCTTTGGAATTGTTGTCAAAGGGGGAGAAGAAATATATTAGCCCAAGGAGGAGAAGATGTGTAATAGAAAGGGGGAGAAGAAATGAAGATTCAGTTCCAGGTGGAGAAGAGAAGAACCAACAGAAGAGTGAAGTATAGCAGAGAAGTTCCAGTTCTAAGCAACATGATTTTAGTTGAATATGTTGGTGTTGCCATCAATTCCAAAAGGGGAGTATGTTGGCATGATTGGCATAACTGATGCAGATGAAAAATGATGACTGAACCGGTAAAGGACTGTTTGTGATGACATTGTGATGAATAGATTGAGATTGCATGATTGGATGACTTTGATCAGTTATTTGTGTTGTCATTAATGCCAATTGATGTTTACTATGTTGTATTTTGTCATCTAAGTCTTTTTGGTCTACTGGAAATGCCTTATCGATATTGAAGACAATGTACTGGCAATTAGGACCTTAACTGGTAAACGAGTAAATGTTTTGATTAAATCTGGCGATTGGTGATGATTGAAGTGTTATGGTTTAGAATGTGAGTTTGTATTATTGTAATATATATTTGACCGGAACTACATCATGTTTTGGTTATCAGAAATCATGTTTATGATTTCCGTTGTATTTTTGCTAGGGTTTAAGAATGGTTTAAGGACTGGTAAAGAATTCTCTTAACAGGTAATGATTTTTGGTTTGGTGGTGATCTACATCAAGTTCAAATGTTGGTGATGACGTGGCATAAACTACGTGAAGTGTTTGAAAGATGTCTTGGAACGTTTGTAGAGCAAATTTCTTGGGAATATGCGAAGTGCTTAGCTGAGTGTTCTAAGGGTTTGACTTTGTATCAGATCGAGATGCAATGATCATTCAACAGTTGTAATTGATTTGTAATTGATTGTAATGATCCATATGATGATCAATAATAATCTATAATGAGTTGTAAAGATATGTGATGATCTATGTTGTAAGTCTTAGTGTAGTGTCCACCCTCAACTTGACTTGTTTTGACTAGAGTTGACTTTTAATTCATGCATGATAGGCATTATTGGGCATAGGCTATTTCAGATGATTTATATGATGTTGATACTATCATTATTGATCGTGTGATTTATTAGTCACTATATACTTATTATGTGATTGACTATCGAAAGATTATATTGATCATGTAATTTGATGAGCATAATTGTTGATGGATTTTACATGCCTTACTATAATCGTGAATTATACTAATCATGCACTTGATGATGTTTTTATGTACTAACCATATTTAATGATTATCTATGATGAGTTGATCTTATGGTGTGTTTGATTGTTGTATGACTATCTTCGGGATAGAGACAATTCCACATCACTCATTGCGAGTGAGATGTGTCATTGCGATTCTCTAACCCTTGTCTGTTATATATATATGCATATGTCGTATCGTTGCTTTGTGGATGCAGGATTTGCAAGTACCAGACATCGACTCTACCTGGCTCCACAGGTCTAAGCATTTCTTTAAATCTCAATGGTATGTGGTTCGGAGTTGACATAATTTCCCCTCACATACTCTAGGTCTAAGTTGTTCACTGTGAGTCATCAATGTCTTGGCGCAAGTCGTCATGATAGTTAGTAAGCTGGGTTTCTTCTGTGTTGTGAGTATGTTAGTATTGGCTGATTATTCCTTTTATGTTGAGTTTGACTATTTGATTATTGATGCGAGATTAAATAATTAATGATGTTTATTTTAATTATTTTGATTAATAGCGATTTGATTATTTGGTTATCTAATGTTTAATTTAATTTATTGGATTATTTCATTTTTGGTTATTTGATTATTTGATATTTAAATGTTTATTTATTTTAATGATAATTTAATATTTATTGTTTAGCTTATGATGTGTTTTATATTTATTTGTGATTTGACCCTTATTGGTATTTATTTATTTAATCGCCTATGGTTTAATATTTATTTGGCTTTTAATGTTTATCTAATTCATTAATTCATTTATGAGCCTTTAGTTTATTTAATTTAATTTCCCCATTTAATTTATTTAATTGTGGCTCATGTTTTATTTATTAGTTTAACTTTTATATTAAGTGGGTTGTATAAATAATAAAATGATAAAACATTCCCACCAAATTGTAAAAGCATGATTTATATTTACCTTACCTACCCTCTTCTCTTATTGATTGAATTTTAAAAGGGAGGTAAAATTATATTATATGGTGGGGTTGGTAAAATATATTATAGATCGGAATATTTTGATTGGCTGAGATTGAGGCTAGGGTTTTTGGTTAATGTTTGTCTTTTTATTTTCTTTCCCGTGAAGTTTTTGGGGGTTGGTTCCTCTCTGGAAAATTTTCTCTTGCAAGTTTTCTTCTCTCTTGGATTTTGGCTAAAGCTTGGGTTGGATTTGGTTTGGCTGGTGGAATCTTTTCTTCAGCTTCTTCCATAACACAGGTTGCAGGTTGGAGATGTATTCTACCTTTTTATATTTTATTTTACAGTTTTCGTGTATGCTCCGTGTTTGCAGATTGAATGTGTGAGCTTGGGGAAATGAATCTAAAATTTGTATAGTGAGGAAGGAAATATATGAAGACATAAATTTGTTGTAAGGTTTTATTCTATAGTTTGTGGGAAATATTTGTATTTTTGGGTTTGCTAAAAGCCTTCTGTGTCTTTCTGAGTCTGTGTGGTGCATGGAGTTTTGATTTATATTGGCCTTCAAGTGTTAATTATTTATTTAATGTTGAAGTGAATTTTATTTATTGGGTAATATTATTTTACCCATTAAGTAATTAAAAGGGAGTAATTTATATTCTTTTATTTAAAAATTATTTTCACCCCCGGTCAATGGTTTAATTTATTTTACCTACCCTTGGAATTGATTGGTTGGAAGTTTATGGTAGGTAGAAAATATATTTTATTTTCTTGAACTTTGGGAAGGTAGGTATGGAATATAATATTTTTGAAATATTTTGATTGGAGCATGGTTTTGCTTAGTTTTTTTTTTTTTTTTGATAAATAGGCCTTCTTGTGCATTCACGGGGGTTGGCATCTTTGGTGAATGAATTTCTAAGATTAATTTGGAGATTTTTGGTGGTTGGATTTAAATTGGTTTAAAGGCTTGGACTGGTGTTTTTTTGGATTCTTCCATTTTCCAGGTTGGTGGTTTTACCAGCACTTCACATTGTTTTTTAAAAAGATTGTTTGAAAGATTGTTTGGGGATTTAGAAAAGAATTTTAAATTGATTCTTATTTTCAGAAATCAGATTTGGAAGGGATTATTTTATTCTTCTTGTTTTTGAGAAATCAAGTTAGAATGTGAGAAATGGTTTCCTGTGGTTTTTCCCTGTAATCTTTCCCGTAGTTTTTCCTGTAGGTCAATTTGCTATTTTTTTGTTTGTGTGGTACTTTTCGGATTAATTTTTGTACTCGAGGCTTTATTTGAGGGCTGCTATATTTTCCAGATTTGGCTTTTATCAGTTTCAATGTATTTGGATGGTCTCATGTATATTTACTTCTTTGCACCATTGTGGATATTATAGACTTTCTTCGATGTGAATAGGCCATGGATGATTGAGGTGAATATATATGCTATTTTGGACCAGCAAGTGAGTAGGCCTTGTTGTGATGTTATCTTCTATTTGATGACAGCATTTGATGGCTTGATATGCCTTTGTTTATTGCTAGCTAAGAGGCTCATTTTGTTATATTGATGTTGTTGTAGCCTTGCATATGTTGTGAGAGTATGTGTGGAAGTTATTGGCTGCATTGAGTATTATTTTAATGTATTTATGTTGGTAGAGCCTCTTGTGATGTGTTGTTGGGCCATGTTAGGAGGAGTGGGCTTCCTTGTGATGACCGGGGTCACGAGAGATAGACTTGCATGAGGTTCCTTGTAAAGATGCATGAAGTCTAGACCACCAGAGCACATTGGAGTTTTCCATGATTTGTAAACAAGTGATAAAATTGATAATGAATTTATTGGGATGAGAAAATTATAACTCATTTAAACAAGATAATGAATAGTTTTGAGCCTCATGACTTATGTCATAGGGAGGATGTTTTAGGATAAGCATGAGAAGGTCGTGAAGCCAGTAAGCTAATCTCCTTTGGTCTCTCATAGGTTGAGATGGCTCCACATGTCCATCAGGCTAGTGCCTTGTGTTATTATGTTACTATTTTATGAGGATGGCGTCTGATGACACTCCACTTCTACATGTGTTCCCCCTTTATGATTTATGATTATGCTTATTGGATGCATTTATGTCCTGATGAGTTTTATGCCTGTGGGACTTTATTCTTGTGGCTCTATGTGAGTTCTTGCTTGAGAGTTCTTGTTGGTTAGTCTCTTTGGTTTTGAGTGTCAGCCTAGATGGAGAGTGCGTGTTGGGACCTTGTGTCATCTCCTAGCACGGGGGGTGGTTCCTTTGATTCCACATGATTGGGTGGTTGGTGCTTTTAAACCATTGTGATATTCCTGTCTTGGATGAGGATGCTTCTTTAGATTATTCATGGATAATAATTATAGCAAGAATGTAAATGATGACGTGACTTATGTAATGGTTGTAAAAGAGATCATGTTTATGAGGAATGACTATGTTGTTCTAGATATAGTGATAGATTTTGATTATGGTATATGATTGTGACGATGAACCTTGATTTGTGTTGTAACACATTTATATTAAATGAAATGGATGCATGAGATGTGGATAAGTATGGTGGTTTAGAATTTAATGATGCATTTCGTGTTCTTGATAAGCCATGTTAAAAGAAAATGGTGTAAATGTTATGACAATGGTATTAGATCTGAAATGATGTCTTTAACTAATTATTTAAGTAGAAGAAATGTTATGTCTTGATAGGATGTATGAGTTTGAGTAATGTTGGAAGATATTTTAGGACATGTTTATGAGTTGTGATTAAATAATTTGAAATTATATTATCACACTTCGTAGACAGTGATCTAATGATTGAATCGAAATCCTATAATGCTTGGGATGTAATTGAAGGTTCCTTATGAAATATTGTATGGATGTTCTTAGTGAATAAATTGCTAATCTTATTAATGGAAATTACTAGTAAGTGTATGAGAAGATGATTAAATGAGTTCTTATCTTTTAGGAAAGGATTAGATTGTATCATGTGTTATAGTTTAAGAATTATATCTCCATTTGGTGGATGCTATTAGTGGTTATGGAATTAGGATATTGTATCATAGTTTGTGTTGAGATGAATTCATGTAGTTACCTGATTTGTAATGAGATGATTGTTGGTTAATTGATACAGTGTAAGATATTTTATGAGTATTAAACGAGCTATGGGTCAAATGATTAAGGATACTTTGTGAGTATAACATTATGTGCTTCGGGAATCATGATGAAGTAATAAGTATGCTAGGAGCATAGAATTATAAGTGACTATGTAGGATACTATGTAGGAGTTAATTGTAAATTGAAATTATGTTAATGCAATGAAAGGGTTAATCTTGATATATGGATGGTGATGTCCATAGTTGAAGGTTGGCTAAAGGTAATAGGAACATTTGGACTTGGCATATAAAATGAATCTAAGTGAAAAGGGAAATAGATGTGCATTGAAAGATGTTGGCATTATAACGAGCAAGGAGAGATTGTTGGCATTTTAATAAGTATATTGAGAAGGTTGTTGATGATTATGGATATAACTAATTAATGATGTTTTATTGTCTTAATATTATTATTTTGTCATTGATGTCAAGAAATTGATTTTCTAATTCAGTATGATGTTGTCATATCTTGAGAAGTATGATTTAATAAGTATAAAGATGTCGGTAAAAGACACAGAAAGAATATGATAAATAAGGGGAGAAATAAGTTATTCAATGGGCAACTATTACTGAGTTAGACAATAATGAGATCATGATGTTTAGATTGTTTTGATATCATATATATGTAAGGTTAATACTATACTATGTTATCGAGCAAAGAACCTAGTCGGTAAACCCTAAGGAACCTAGTCGGTAAACCCTAAGGTTATCGCTATCGGTTAATGAAGGTAGAATGTCTACCAAGTGAAGTTTAGTATTTACCGAGTTGCAACCGAGTAATAACAGAATGCATTAAATGATTACATGCATTATTTAATGAAGGAAGCCGATGAGCTGGCTATGATTAAATGATTGGTATGCCGTGAATGAAGTTTGTTAAAGAATCTACGACAAAGTAAATTCAGCAGGAAGATCTACAACTTAGATTGAACCGCAATACCCTAGCACAAGTTCCAAGAAATATATGCAAGTTCCAAGGCGGGGTAAAATGTTTTCAAATCGAAGGATACATTGAACTTGGTCAAAGTTTGAAGATCTGATGGCTATGATTGATCATGGGAAATGTGATCAAGGAGATTAAGTGGTTAGCTATTGTTTATAAATAAGGAACTATTGATAAACAATGTATGTGGGCAAGTGTATGCAGAGGGATGCTACATAGTGATTACCGAGCACAAAAGCTTGAAGACCTGTTTGAATAACAGAGTATAGAGCCTAGCAGATGGACAATATTAGTTCTATGTCTATATTGTATTGAGCAAATAAGAATCTGCTTTAACATTTTAGATGTGAAGTTGCAGATAGATTTTTATTACTGTTATTTTGTGAAGTGACAGAAAATCTCTTAACCGAGTGGACTTAACAGTCTTATTTGTAAAACCCTCTTGCAAGGTGACATTCTGATTGAGTGTTTGAAATCCTTTAACAAGGTCACTTCTAACAAGGTGAAGATCCCTTCAGATCTAAGGGAAATCCCTTAACCAGGTCACATCTAGCAATGTGTTTGTAATCTTTAACAGGATTTGCTTATAACCGAGCATACTCTAGAAGAGTATATTTCTTAGTGGGTCCAAAATCCCGTAGTGGTTTTTCCCTATTTGGGTTTCCACGTTAAATCTGGTGTTATGAGTGTTATGATGTTTATATGCTTTTGAGTTTGCATGTTTAATAGTTTTGGTTATATTACTAAAGTATATGTTACTGAGGTTGAATTTGATGTTTTTATGGAAGATTAAGTTTGTATGATTCACCCCCCCTCTCATCTTATTAGCTTGGCATCTATTCTTATCTTTAAGTATCAGAACTATCAATTAGTATCAGAGGTTTGGACTCTGGAAGAAAAAGTTTAAAGGTACTTGAGGCAAAGATCCAAAGATGTATAAGAGGGATGCACTGAAGCTGAACAAGTCAAGTTTCTCTACATGGCATAAAAGGATGAAGCTGCACCTATCAGGAGTTGGAGAATATGCTATATATCATCTGGAGAATGATTTCATCACACCAAGCACCTATCCATTGACAATGGAAGAGATAAAGGCAAAGCAAGAACATATCCAAGCAATGATTGAAATAATATCTGCATTGACCGATTCAGAGTTTAATGATCTAGAAGGTTGCAATGATGCAAAGGCAATGTGGGACAAGCTCATATCTGTGTATGGTGGAGATGAACATGTTCAAAGAGCAAAAGTGGATAGTCTAAGAGGACAACTTGAATCTATGAGGATGAATGAAGGTGAGAACATAACCCAGTATAGTACAAGACTAAATGAGATTGTCAATCAAATCAAAGGAGCAGGTGGAACTATTGAAGAAAAGGATATAACAAGTATGTTGTTAAGAACCCTTCTACCAACTTATGCAATTCGAGTCTCTGCAATCAATGAATTGAGGTCTGTACATAATATGCCAGTTTCTTTAGATGCTACTATTAGTAAGCTACATGCATTTGAGTTAAGTAACTTTGATAACAGTGGGTCATCGGTAAATAAAGTTGAATCTGCATTTAGTTCTTTTCATATTGGTGAATCTGATGATTACAATGATAGAATGAGTAAGTACACTAAAGGGGATCACAGTGGAGCAAGTGAAAGATTTTGCAAGAACATGGAGGAAGTACACAAACTGTATGAGGAAATTAGAAAGCAAGAAGAGTTTGAAGCACTATTAGCCACAAGGTTACCGAGAGGCAAAGGTAAGTATAAAGGAAAACTACCTTTGAAATGTTTCAATTGTGATAAGATAGGACATATGGCTTCTAAATGTCCTGTCAAAGATTCTACTAAAAAGAGAGATTACCAAGATGATAGACAGAAATATAATCATTACAGAAGACACTGAGACTTCAGAAGAAGAGATAGAAAGTCATGCTAAATAGCCGATGAGGAATCCAATGATGATAAATCAGATGAAACTGATATAGAGGAAGTAGTTTATGTGGCTATCAAAGATGGATCAGATGAAGAAAGGTATGAAGAAAAAGCCCTAATATCTCACATAAATACTAATGATTCTTGGATCATAAATAGTGGATTCTCACATCACATGACAGGTGATAAACACAAGTTTGTTATGTTAGAAGACTATGATGGAGGCTATGTAAGATTTGGTAATGATGCACCATGTCCGGTAAGAGGTAAAGGATCCATAACACTTCTTGACAATAGAAGATGCAATGATGTTTATTGGGTTGAAGGTTTGAAATACAATTTGTTGAGTGTAGCACAGCTAAACAATATAGGATACCGAATAGAATTTCAGAAAGGAATTGTCAAAGTTCATGACAAGCATGGAAATTTAGCTGCTACCAGGACACAAACAAAAGGTAACACATTTCACCTTGACTCAACTTGGAATAAATGTCTGTATGCAAAGATATATGATACCTAGTTATGGCATAAAAGGTTTTGTCATGTAAATTTTGATAATCTGATCAAAATAAGCAAGAAGCACTGAGTAAGAGGTCTACCGAGTCTTGAAAAACCTGAGAATGCTATGTGCGGAGGATGTCAAATGGGTAAAATGACAAGATCAAGCTTTACAAGTAAGTCTTACACTTCTAAGGGAATTTTAAATCTTGTGCACACTGATCTTTGTGGTCCTATGAAAGTTCAAAGTTATTATGGTGATAAATATTTCATATTATTTGTGGATGATTACTCAAGGATGATGTCAGTAATGTTTTTAAAAGAAAAATCATAAGCTTTTCAAATGTTTAAATGGTACAAGGAAAGAGTTGAAAATTAAACAAGAAGACAACTGAAATGTCTTAGATCAGATAGAGGAGGAGAGTTCACATCTGATGACTTCAACTTACTTTGCAATGATCATGGTATAAAAAGACAAGTCTCTGCACTAAGAACTCCACAACAAAATGGAATAGCTGAGAGAAGAAACATATCTATTGTGGATTGTGCCAGAACCCTGATGATTGAAAAGAAAGTGCCACAAACATTTTGGAGAGAAGCAATAAGCACAACAGTTTACACCCTGAACCGAGTACAACTAAAAAAAGGTACTTTGAAGACACCATATGAAATCTGGTATGACAAGAAACCTAATGTAAGTTATTTTAAAATCTTTGGAAGTAGTTGCTATGTACAAAAGGACGATAGAAATGGCAAGTTTGATCAGAAAAGTGAAGAAGAAACATTTCTTGGTTATTCTTCTAGAAGTAAAGCATTTAAATGTCTGATCAAATCATCTAACAAAATAGTAGAAAGTGCAAATGTGAAAATTGATGAATTTGCAGAAAGAAATGATGAAGGAAATTCCAAGGAACTAGAAGATTATGATAAATTTGTCTATGTTCAACCAACAAGTCCTACCGAGAAAACTACAGAAGGAAATGAAGAGAATATCCAGTTACCGAGTGATGAAGAAGATCATACATAGCCTACCGAGCCTGTATTAGCCAAATATGTCAGAAGACATCATGCACCAAGTCAGATTATAGGAGATAAGGATGAACCAGTGATGACAAGGAACAAACTGAGACATAACACATGTCTGATATCTGAATTTGAACCGAGAATAGTGAAAGAGGCATTTAACAGTGAAGATTGGATAAATGCTACGATAGAAGAGATTGATCAAATCAAGAAGAATGACACATGGACACTGGTCCCGAGATCGAAGGACAAAAATGTAACCGGTACAAAGTGAATTTTCAGAAACAAGCTGAATGAAAAAGGTGAGGTCATTCAAAATAAAGCAAGACTAGTTTGCAAAGGTTATGCCCAAGAAGAAGGAATTGATTATGGTGAGACTTTTGCACCTGTAGCTAGACTTGAAGGAGTAAGAACATTGTTGGCATATGCTGCTTACAAGAATTTCAAGGTATATCAAATGGATGTCAAATCTGCATTTCTGAATGGTATATTAGAAGAAGAAGTTTTTATTGAACAACTTGAAGGATTTGCTGAAGACAATAATAAAGATTAGGTATGCAAATTGAACAAAGCTTTATATGGTCTGAAACAAGTACCTAGAGCATGGTATGAAAGATTTCACTCTTATTTAATCAAGATTGGTTTATAAGAACAAGTGAAAACAACAATATTTACATGAAGAATGATGAAAATGGAATACTGATCTCAGCCATATTTGTTGATGACATTATATTTTGTGGGAATGACTCTCTATGTAAGAACTTTGGAAATGAAATGAGCAAAGAATTTGAGATGTCATTAATCGGTGAGATAAAGTATTTTATAGGTTTACTGATACTACAAATGAAAGATGAGATTTTTATTACTCAATCCAAGTACATAAAGGAAATCTTGAAGAAATTTGGAAGGAGGATTCAAAACCAGTAAGTACTCCTATGACTACCAACTGTAAACTATCAAAGAATGATGAATCTGCATTTGTTGATGAGACACTTTACCGATCCATGATTGGAAAGTTACAATATGTTGTTCACAGCATGCCAGACATAGCACATGTAGTAGGTATAGTTGCAAGATTCTCTGTAGTTCCTAAGGAAACACACACGACAACAATCAAGAGAATTTTCAGATACTTGAAAGGCACTGAAGATTATGGCTTAGTATATCAGAAAAGAAATGATTTTGATTTAAAAGTTTATACTGATGCTGATTGGGTAGGCAACATTGATGACTAAAAAAGAACAAGTGGAGGAGGTTTCTTTTTAGGAGAAAGACTAGTGAGTTGGCTTAGCAATAAACAAGGATGTGTTTCACAGTCAACAACAGAAGCTAAATACGTTGCTGCAACATTGAATTGTACCAACATAGCATGGATCAAACAACTATTGGAAGGTACAAATGAGAAAGTTACCGAGCTAGTAACTATATTCTGTGACAATACTAGTGCCATTAACATTTCAAAGAATCCTGTTATGCACTCTAAGACAACGCACATCTCTATCAAATATCATTATCTTAGAGAAGAAGCTCAAGAGAAGAAAGTGGTGTTGGAGTATGTTAGCAAAAAGGAACAAATAACAGATTTCTTCACCAAGCCACTGCCAAGGGACGCTTTTGAGTATCTCAGAAGTAAGTTAGGGGTCCTACCCCTATCTTCTACTCACTGACCGAGTTCGGTGAAAGCATCAATTCAATGACTCTGCAAAATATCTTTTAGGAGTTGATGCTGATTTACACACTTTATGATGTTTTCTAAAGGTGTGCAGGAAACAATACAGGGAACAAGAATTGAAGACATAAATGCTCTGACTGAGACTAAGTTGATACATAACAATAGGAAATCACTTCATACAGGAAGAAATTATGTTTTAGTTCTTTACTTTTTGGCATTGTTGTCAAAGGGGGAGAAGACTGAGGAAAAAGCAAGACTGAAGAGAAAAGAAGAGAAGACTAATGTATGGGGGAGAATTCTGATGACAGAAGGAGAGCATTTCAGCATTTCAGAATCTCACAGCAATCTGAATCAATTAGGTCAAATCAATTGGTTTTGCCATCAATGCCAAAGGAGGATATTGTTGGCATTATAACAAGCAAGGAGAGATTGTTGGCATTTTAATAAGGATATTGAGAAGGTTGTTGATGATTATGGATATAACTGATTAAGGATGTTTTACTGTCTTAATATTATTATTTTGTTATTGATGTCAAGAAATTGATTTTCTAATTCAGTATGATGTTGCCATATCTTGAGAAGTATGATTTGATGAGTATAAAGATGTCGGTAAAAGACATGGAAAGAATATGATGAATAAGGGGAGAAATAAGTTATTCAATGGGCAACTATTACCGGGTTAGACAATGATGAGATCACGATGTTTAGATTGTTTTGATATCATACATATGTAAGGTTAATACTATAATATGTTACCGAGCAAAGAACCTAGTCGGTAAACCCTAAGGTTATCGCTATCGGTTAATGAAGGCAGAATGTCTACCGAGTGAAGTTTAGTATTTACCGAGTTGCAACTGAGTAATAACAAAATGCATTAAATGATTACATGCATTATTTAATGAAGGAAGCTGATGAGTTGGCTATGATTAAATGATTGGTATGCCGTGAATGAATTTTTTTAAAGAATCTATGGCAAAGTAAAATCAGCAGGAAGATCTATAGCTTAGATTGAACCGCAATACCCTAGCACAAGTTCCAAGAAATATATGCAAGTTCCAAGGTGGGGTAAAACATTTTCAGATCGAAGGAGACATTGAACCTGGTCAAAGTTTGAAGATCTGATGGCTATGATTGATCATGGGAAATGTGATCAAGGAGATTAAGTGGTTAGCTATTGTTTATAAATAAGGAACTGTTGATAAACAATGTATGCGGGCAAGTGTATGCACAGGGATGCTACATAGTGATTACCGAGCACAGAAGCTTGAAGACCTGTTTGAATAACAGAGTATAGAGCCCAGCAGATGGACAAGATTAGTTCTATGTCTATATTGTATTGAGCAAATAAGAATCCACTTTAGCATTTTAGATGTGAAGTTGCAGATAGATTTTTATTACTGTTATTTTGTGAAGTGACAGAAAATCTCTTAACCGAGTGGACTTAACAGTCTTATTTGTAAAACCCTCTTGCAAGGTGACATTCTGATTGAGTGTTTGAAATCCTTTAACAAGGTCACTTCTAACAAGGTGAAGATCCTAACAGATCTAAGGGAAATCCCTTAACCGGGTCACATCTAGCAATGTGTTTATAATCTTTAACAAGATTTTCTTATAACGGAGCATAATCTAGAAGAGTATATTTCTTAGTGGGTCCAAAATCCCGCAATGGTTTTTCCCTATTTGGGTTTCCATGTTAAATCTGGTGTTATGAGTGTTATGATGTTTATATGCTTTTGAGTTTTCATGTTTAGCAGTTTTGGTTATATTACTGAAGTATATGTTACTGAGGTTGAATCTGATGTTTTTATGGAAGATTAAGTTTGTATGATTCACCCCCCCCTCTCATCTTCTAGCTTGGCATCTATACTTATCTTTAAGTATCAGAACTATGGATGGTAATGTCCATAGTCGAAGGTTGGCTAATGGTAATAGGAACATTTGGACTTGGCATATAAAATGAATCTAAGTGAAAAGGGAAATAGATGTGCATTGAAAGATAGAATCTCATGTTAAATGAAAGATTAAGTATATTGCATATCATGAGTGTTAGGTATTGCTATGATGCACCTATGTGTGTATAATGATTAATATTATGAGGTATTGATCTAGAAGAAAGTAAATATTTATTTCTTATGTAGGTAGATTAAGTAATGTTGTTGAGATACCCTAGGGAGGTAGTAGTAATGATTTATTGTATTCCGCTTGCGTAATTGTTTGAATAGCTCGAGTGAATTATTCTATGTTCATAACACTTAAATGTTGTTGTGTGCTCACTGCATTGCTTAAGTGATGTTTTGTGCTATATTGTTTTAAAAAAAAAATAAATTAGCATGTTTTTAGCTATATTTCTTTGGTGTATTTTGGTGGGCATTACACTTAGGGTTTTGTAACTGACTAAGTTGTAAAGGTTATTTAGGCCGATACAGTTGATGTTTGTTGTGTTGGTGGTTTTTGAGAAAAGTGTGAAGTCGAACCAGAGTATGATATCTGCCAGAGAGTAGCAAATTTGGATCTTGATTGGATCTGATCAAGCAAGTAGTTAAGTACTATACCCAGATCAATCATTGTTGTTCTCTAACAATTACAACAACAAAATCCCTTAGCCAGGTAGGTCCTAATAGAACTTACATTATAAATCCCTTAACCAGGTAGCTCAACATCTAAGTGTTAAATCCTCTTGCGAGGTTGATCCTAACAAGTCAAAGCTCCTAATAGGGCTCATCATGCAAATCCCTTAATTGGGTGACTCTTAATAAGGCATCATTGTAAGCTTCTAAGCGAGCTAGTCTCCTAACAGGCGCATTTTGAAAGAGTACACAATTTTTGTGGGTACCAATTCCCACCGTGGTTTCTCCCTATTTGGGTTTCTGCGTGAAAAACATGGTGTTCATATGGTGAATGTTTTTATGTGTTGTTATGTTTTACTTTAATTTTATGCATATTGATGAACACTTAATGAGTAGTTCTGATAAACCGGTTTAACAGTTGGTTATCAGTGATTACCAGTAATGGTAAAGAGTTTATTAGTGGTTTATGATTGATTTGATAAAGTTTTCAAGTTCAAGTTTTAAGTTTGAAATTATTGTTAATACTGATTCACACCACCTCTCAGTATTAACTGGATCCTCTAAGATTAAAATAATATACAACAACCACAATCCACGCTACCCTCCGGGTTCCTATTAAAGAAATTCAATCTTTAATAGGACAATCTTAAATGGTGTTCCAAGAGAAATACAAAGATTTACAATATATTTTAATAGATGAAATGAATTTTTTGGGCCCTAAACTACTGTTGAAAATAGATAGCATATTATGCCAAGCATTTCCTCATAAACAACATGAACCATTTGGAGGTATCTCAATAATATTTGTTGACGATCTTGGTCAGCTACCCCTTGTAATGGATAAACCTTTGTATGCATCACACTCTATAGCTCTTACATTATGACACTCTTTCACATCAATGGTTACATTGGATACCACTTTCCGCCAATAGGGTGAATCTCAAATACAACAACAATTTCATACTATCCTTCACAATATTAGAATTGCCTCTGCGTTCCAAGAAGATTGGGATACTCTTATGTTTCGATCATCCACTAAATTGACTATTGAAGAAAATAAATAGTTTGTTAGCTCGATACTTTTATTTGCAATAAATGCATCCGCTAAACAACACAATATTAAAATGTTAAAGCAATTACACTTGCCAATTGCCCAAAGCATTGCTCAAATAGAAAGGCAAAGTAATGTTGATTACGATAATGACAAATAGCTCCCATCTGAGATACTCCCTTGTATAAATGAATATGTAATGTTAATTGCTAATTTGTGGATTGAAGTTGGTGTTATCAATGGCTCATTAGGATAAAATCAAAACCATTGTCCATGATACAAATTCTAAACCGCCAGAGTTGCCAAAATATGTTGTTGTTGAATTTCAACATTACATTGGACCACAATGGGACATTAAAAATCCAAAATATGTTCCTATAACTCCTATAACTCGAGGAATTCACACACAACTCCCCCTAACAATGGCTTAGGATATCACTATTCACAAATTTCAAGGTCTCACTTTGGATAGAGCAACAATAGATATTAGAAAACTGAAAAAGTAGGGTCTCACATTTATTGCAATCTCAAGAGTCAAATCACTTCAAGGTTTAAGAATTGAGTCTCCTTTCTCTTTTGAAAGGTATTCAAAATTGCGAGACAATGCTTATACCACTATCAGGAAAAAAGAAGAGGTCAGATTGCAAGATCTCTCTGATCAAACTTTCAACTCCTATTTCCAAAATCCGGTCTCTTCGGTATCATCGTGACATTCTATCTTGGAATCCCCCCCTTTTTTTTTCTTTTTAACTTATTATGGTTTTTGCATATCTTGAATCACTTCATTCTATAGACTGCCTCCTAGAGAAAAGCAACTCGTCCTTGATGCACCCTCTGCTCAGGTATCTTTACATCTACAGTGTACTGCTATGCCTTTACCTTTCTCTTATACTTTTAATAATTGGCTTCCTGACAACAAAAGGTATGCATTTTCCAACTTTCTATTTTAATTCTTGTATTTTGCATCTCTCTTGATTTTGTACTTATACGCTCTGCCTCTACAACAGGGTATGTATTCATTTTTCATAGGTTCCAAACACCCTCACAATAAGGAACACCTATACAAGTAAACTCTTCTCTGACTAATTAATCCACGTTTTGTTTCATTTCCAAATTTACTGTTCCTAAATTTTTTTGTTCATTCTTCATGATAGTTGCTACAAACAAAATCAACACGCGTTGTCCCTCCTTGACAACAGAATGTCTCAATGCCAATGATAGTGGATGTCCTTCCTTCTTACAAGCATTACACAATATGCTTCAAATTTTACATTGTTCAGCTATTTCTATAGTCTTGGTTTATATCTGCCACACTACCTAATGATTAATTCCTTTTAAATGTAAAAAATTAGGCATGTGTTAAAATTTCAGGTTATTTGGCATTTCAAATACTCCTTACATGTGCCCCAAACACTATCCTTTGCATCTTTCATTTTTTTGGTTCTTTCTCAAATTTCAAATCTTTTCTAACCTATGTGTGCCTTCTCACTACAGGTAAGATATATGTAGCTATTTACCAGATTTTACATTGATGGTAGATGCATTCTTCATTAAAGATTTGACAGTTAAAAACCATTGTTGTCGTTTCAACTATTAATGCACACAACATCATGAAAGCTCTAAGCTCTTCCATCAGGTATTTAAATAGTCTTTATTCAACACAACTTATTTCCATATTCGTTCTATCTCAATTGAATTTTGTGCATTGCTCCATTAACCTATTCCTCACATCCATTTCCTTCTATTTAAGCTACCTCTCTATTTTTTTGCAGATTTTGAAGTTAAAGACTTGTTGTTGTTTGAACTTTGCATGCACACAACATGATCAAATGAAATTTTTGTGCTAGCTACTTCAAGTTTATGCATCAAATATTTTAATACTTCTTCATTGCACACAACTCGTTTCCATATTTGTTCTATCTCTATTCAATTTTGTGTATTGCTAGATGAAGCTATCCCTTACATCCATTTCCTTTAATTTTATGCTTCCCCTCTTTCAAAAGGACTATAAATAGTTGATCAAAGTCAGGTAACCATTTCCTCAAATACAAAAAAATGCTCTATACAAACCATTCCAAACCAAAACTTCATGTAGCGCATTCCTTTTTTCCAGTTGGTCACACCTCACACTTCCTCCACCTCCAACATCTACATCTTCACTATAAGTATACACTACCTTAGTTGTTTCACACTAAATGCATTTTTTCTTCATGTTGTTCTAAATACACAAAATCCTTCTCTCATCTGAATTAAAATGTAGGTCCTAAGAGTATTTCAAATCCTTCTACATTTACATTACATGCATGCATGTTCTTCCTAATATTTTCAAGTGCCCCTCCTACAGTTGTTCTCCTCTCAACCACCAACCAACATTTTGTTTCCTTCTTGATGACCAACACTTTAGGTAACTTTGCAAGTCTCTCGCTTGCTCACTCATACCCACATTATTAATATTTTAGTTCTTGTCATAATTGCTTTTCCAATTCTTTATATCAGATTGCATTGCTTGCATCAAATAGAATTAATTCATAATTTGTTGTCTTTTATTCCAGGTGCACTACTACTGAAATATTGCATTGTTTCATTGCCATCTAATTCTTAGTCACACTGCCACATAATCGATCATAACATCTGATCCTGCCTTCAAATTATTAGGAGTTAATCTCTTATTAAATGATAATGTAGAAAGGTGCACTGTTTGAATATAAAGAAGAAACCTAAGGTCCAATATACCTTTGATAGTTATAATCGGGTGTGTGCACCAAGATGCTGCCAAAAAAGTGGACACACAAAATTAGAAAAAACAAATAGCGCATACGTGGTTTTTGAATTTTGAATAACCATGTATGCTCTTTGGTTCGTTTATGCCGAGCCTAAAGGGAAGGGATCGCGTACAGGGTCCTTAAAAGCTAAGACCACATACGCGGTCCCTTAGAAATTAGGACCCCGTACGCAGTCTTAGTGTTTTAAGACTGCGTACGCGCTGCCTGTCAATATATTTTTTTTTATGCCAATTGGGTCTCATTTTCAGCTCATGGCTGAAAGTAGTTTGGAGGGGCATTTTCTTGCAAAAGTGCGCACAGGCTCCCGATTTCCACTTCCCAGCGCCATGGAAAGAGGTAGGTTGTTAATTTTTTTGTTTATTTTAAATATTTGATAAATTTTATTTACATTTTGAATTTAAAATCATTGATTTTGATTAGGTTTTTTTGTTTGTTATAAATATATCAGATTCTCAAAATCAAGAACCACAACAAGATGAAAGCCCACAGCAAAACCCACAACAAAACCCACAAAATACACCTCCAGCTCCTCCTTTAGAGCATACACCAGCTACACAAGAGCAATTGCTTAATCAGTTAGGAAAAAACACTACTAAAATAAGTAGACTGATTAATAAATTGAAAACATCTAACCTTGAGCATCATTTATCCCTTGCCACTTGCCTAAAAACATTAGCTAGTGGTGCCACTGCGATTTCCACTGCGATTACAAAATGGGGAAACTATAGGGATAGGTGTCATGCATTTTATGAGAATAGATTATCATATGAGGGAGTGAAAAATAAAAACATAAGTAAAGCACAAATATGTGCTCTTTTTGTTGATCCTAGAACTGGTGAGTCCTTACCTCTTAATGCAAAGAGGTTTCCCATACATTGGTGTACCAATGTGCAGATGAGGAATCTATTTTGGAATAGGTGGTGGATGGTCTTTGACGAACCACCTTGTAATAATTATGAGGTGTCATTGTATTTTTTGAGGAAAGTATATTGTGAGTTTGTCCTTAATGAGAAGCCTATTTTTTTGACATGAGAGAGTTCCATGGTAGAGGTGGCAGCTCTACCCAAGATAGACATAGAGCTCATAGGGTAGTAGACTTGTAGAGTCATCGCCCCCTAGCACCCAAACCCAAGGTTCATGTGATTGTCCGAGTAGCCCTAAAAGAGTTGATGGAGCTACAGATTCTTCAGGCGGCCACAACATTGACTGATGTGATCATCCAGCATGGGACATAGTTAGCACACCCTCTTGTACCAAATGATGATCCATTAGCTGGGGCAGCTGGCACTAGTCAGCCCACTCAACAGTTGTGTCCCACTTTCTCAGGCATATGCACAGGGATGGATGATGAGGCCACTGCAAATGGCTCCACAACCCATTCATGCATGATTTACGAGAGTAGATGTCAGACCAACACGACTAAGGATGTGGCGGTGACAGATGAATTGATGGATATGTTGTTTGATAGTCAACCATAGACACAGGTGTGTTGATTTGAATTCATAACATTTTATTTATCAGTCACTTAAAATTTTTGATTGTAAATGAATTTTCATTTATAGATCGATTTAAATTGATACAAACAATATGAATTTTAGGATGCAGTAGCGACATCTGATATTCCTCCCGTTGTTATTGTAGCTGCATCTTCGACACTTAAGGTATAAATTTTGTAACATGTTAAAATAGAATAGTACACTTTGAATTAAAAAAAATTACAAGATATACTAACTCTTTTTAATACTTGACAATTTTTTGTTTTGTAGGCATTGTCAAGGGACCAAATGTCCCATATTGATGATGTCACGCTCTCAGCGATTGATTTTGGCCTACAGAGCTATGCGGTATCATATTTTGTACACCTTATTTTATGTATTCTTTATGCAAGTCATTTAATTTTAGATTTGTTAAATTATGTTTAATATTATTTGTACTAATATCTCTTGTGTTAATTTTTTTTTTTTTTAGGGTACTCCCTCCGTGTCTAGGCCTGGTCCTTAGCGAAAGAAATCCTCGAAGACGCCTAAACGTGGGAAGAAGGTAATTGTATACATTTTTAATTGTACAATTGTTTGAAAAGGTTGAAATTGTCTTAGTTGGAATTTGTAGATTGATTAGTGTGTTTTGTCTATTTTATATACAATGGTCATTGAGCTTAGTAGATATGTTGAATGCACCTGATACACCCAAGGATCGAGAGAGGGCAGAGGTATGTCTCTACTTTATTTTCTTGATTTGATGATTGTATGCACATGTACATGTGAAATTGTGATGAATTATAATCTTATCATTTTTCATACAGGAAATATCCATAGTTAATTCATCAATGGTGAGCCCTCCTCCATGTACTCAAGAAGAATCTCAGGCTCTGGTACTCTTTTGTTTTATATATTACATTAATTTTTTTTAACCTACAATACTTATCATTATATTAATTGTATTTAATCGACAATAGCTCCGGTACAATTTTGTTCTCTATATCATAGATTTTTAGTATTTTTGATGTATATATGTTAGTCAACAATAGCCCCCTTCGCGGTTGGCCATAACTTGGAGCCTTTGAAGAGGGTATTCAAGAGAACTCTTAAGTCTGACAAGGAGAAGACATAGAAGACAGTAGATCCTAGATCAACATATGAGGTAATATACATTTCTATTACAAAGAAATTATAGTTAAATGCATAGTTATGTTGATAATTGTGAACTATTTTCTACAAAAGGATTCTAACTTAGCTTTTGAATTTTGGTTTTGCAGCCATCTACAGAGCCGCATACTGCATCAAAGAGGCTTGATTTTGATGATCCACCACAACCTGTATAGGATCATATAGTGTTAGTTGTGGTCATTGAATGACTAATACATGTAGATATATTCTACATTTTTATTGTATATCGATTTGGACATGGCATATGCCACATTTTTGTAAAACTTTTATTGACTTGGCATACATGCCTTTTTTGATATATAAATGTTGATATTCGATCCAATAAATGTGTATTGTGTTCATTATTGTGCATTTCATTGATATTGATAGGCATTTTCGATACATACAAAATTTGTTCATTGTATTGATTATTGTGCATTTTGATATATATAAATGATTAAATAATTATTGATACGATTAAATGATTATTGTTGATCTTTGTATTTGGTGGCTGCCCTTTTATAAAGTTAAATGAATATTTGCCTATGTAATCAACAATATGAATATAAACAAAAAAAATCTATGATATAAAACATTGCAATTGTGGAATATGATTTGATAAACTTTATAAAATATTGAATTAACCCTACAAAACTCCTTGTCTCAATGAAAATAAAATTCAATGGTAATGGTCAAATTTGATCCATGGTAATGATCACTAGATGCTTTTGATTCCTTTCGTTTATATTTGTCAATGTGAGTGGTGTGATAGCACCCTCATGCTCACAATGGTCAAATTTTGGTTTTAATATTGTTTTCCATTTTTTAATCTAAATAAGGTGATTTGGGACCATTAATGGTCATTTGAAGTCATTTGTGAAATTTTGGGGTCATTTGGATAAAAGATGTAAAAGTTGCTCAGTTGTTGTCAAAGTTGTCAAAGTTGCAAGGTAGGCTAGAATTGATTCCATTCATCGTGGGCACAAACCAACATCATGAGTGCATCTGGGTGGGTAGGTTTATGCTACACATACTCTTGTTGTGTGTCCCAAAGCACCATAATGTCGAGAGCCATACCCTATCGGTGCGATCTCCTAAGTGCCCCGAGTCCAAAAAAATGTCAAACTTTGATGGACTATTTATCCCAATCCAGGACACATATGATCGATCCGTTCAAACTTTTAGGGTCATGTGGGGCTCTTCTACAATGGCCTATCTCAGTTTCTGATGACTTGGAGCCATTTTCAAATGGTAGCATTTTTTGCCTGTTGTGAAAACCGTCAGTCGCATGCAATGCAAAGTTGCAAGATAGGCTAGAATTGATTCCGCTCATCGTGGGAACAAACAAACATCATGAGAACCTTTGAGTGGGAAGGTTTACACTAGGCATGCTCCTGTTGTGCCTCCCAAAGCTTCAGAGCGTCGAGAGCCATACCCTACCGACACGATCTCTCAAGTGCCCCGAGTCCAAAAAATTGTCAAAATTTGATAGACTATTTCTCTCAATCCAGGACACATATAATCAATCCATTTGAACCTGTAGGGTCACGTGAGGCTCTTATACAATTGCCTATCTCAGTTTCTGACGACTTGGAGCTATTTTCAAATGGTAGCATTTTTTGCCTGCTGCAAAAACTGTCAGTCGTATACAATGCAAAGTTGTAAGATAGGCTAGAATTGATTCCGTCCATTGTGAGCAGGTTTATGCTAGACATGCTCCTATTGTTCCTCCCAAAGTTTTGGAACATTGAGACCCATACCCTACCGACACGATCTGGAAGTTTCTTGACAACTTTTTTGACAATAATGACAATTTTTTCTCAAATTGTATCTAGACTCAATCTATGATTTCCATGACCCAATAATGACCCAAATAATTCTCCATGATTATTGCTTACATCACATAAACTCAAAACCCTTAAGATATAATCAAGAATGGTCATGATTGACTTTATCACATCACATAAACTCAAAACCCTTAAGATATTCAAAAGATAGACACATATATTCATGTATATTCAAAAAATAGTCACAAAACATAGTCACATATATTCAAAAATTTGCCTCTAAATATGGACAAATCATCTCTTGGCTATATAAATATACAAAAAATGTGTTACAAATCATTTTACCCTAAATCATAGAATCAATCAAGTGAGCCTTCTGGATCGAATCTAACTCGTATTCTGTCAAGTAATGCCTCGTGGTCAAATTCACAAACTTTCCATAAAAGTTTGTTAAGAGGTCTACCACTATACCTAATCAATAGAATATTTGTTGCAACAACAAAGTTGGAGAAATGAAGAATATGTTTGTGTGTTTCAAAGTCCTCAAACAACCAAACATCAGAATTCTTGATAGGGTATCTCCTAACCCATGTGCCTGTCACGACAACAGACCCTAGTATATACTCAATACCCTCTCCGTCAATGATTGTGGTTGTCAATTTTCTCTTAGGCTCAATACAACGACACAAAATGTAATTTGTTCCTTCTTCATTGTTCTCTTCTGCAACAATTGTGTACACATTGTTAGGATAACCGGTGAACAACTAAGAGGGAGCGGGGGGGGGGGGGGGGTGAATCAGTTGTTAAAAGATTATGTAAATTAAAGCACTTAAAACTTTATACCAGAATAAATGATTAAGCATAAATGAAAAATAGAGAATAAATACCATGCAACCATAACATATAACACCATAATTTGTACGCGGAAAACCTCAATGAGGAAAAACCACATCGAGAAACCCTACCCACAGTCAAATGATACTTCTGCAACAAGTATATGATTACAATGGGGGCTTGCACATGCAGAAAGGCACACTACCTAGAGGGCACTGCTCATCACAGTGGAGTCTCACTGACTATAGAGATGTCAACCACCTCAAGATTTTTGGACAACAATCGAGAGAGAAGAACTGTAGGTGATAGCATCAAACATGCCAGATTACAGTTTCGATTAAGCTCAATAACAAAGGTCTAAAACCTTTTACATAAACCCAACTAGATCACCTATGATCGACCAAATCCTCTGCACAAATGATTATTATATTATTCGCTCCTTGCCTATCCATCCATATATATGATCTATAATGAGATCTTACATATATTTATACCAACCCGGGACCTAACCAATTAGGTCGGCCACCCAAATAATAATACAATAGATCCATTACATAATCCTGAAATAAAATCATAACACATGTTGGCCTAAGGCCAAACAAATATCATGCAATAAATAAAACATCTCGAAAGTGCATCGGAGGATCCACCAACACGTTACATGAAAACCGATCCATAACCTAGATAACATCAAACCTAAATTAGATCCACACACACCAAAGCAATGATACCATTCAATTGAGGCACGAACATAATCAATAGCAACATCCTGAATCCCTTCTAGAAGCTGCACCAACACCACTTATGCATTACATCAAAGATCTTCAATAAAGCTATGTTGGTGAAACCCTTATCGGACCTATAAAGCAGGTTTACTAGAACATAAGACAACATCTGATCATTAAGTCAATACCAACTAACCGAACCATACTTCAGAAGCATATGAACCATCCATACAAACTTATTCCATCAACTAGATCATACCAGTGACAATCAATTGATTATCTTCCCAATCCAATCCTTCTACTAGAAGCCGGTAAACAACCATAACAATAATTGTTGACATCAATGACAAAACATCAATGCAATACATAATCAATTCCATCATATGGCCAACACACATGGCCTACATATTATAAAATGATAATTAATACCAAAAATAATGTTTGATGCAACAAAATGAGCCAAAAAAATTCCTACAATAAAATTAACCCAAAAATCACCTAGTTCCACTAGGTTGGATACATGATCGAAAGCAACTGATGCTTCCATCTGGTTCAACTATAGTGCTCTTGGAATTTGATAGGTATCAATGAGAACCAACAGTTTACAAGACCATTTGTCGACCCACTCTTGTGATTCACATTCTTCCGACAAAAAATACATACATGGGGTAAGTGCACCAAGATGGTGAAAAGAAAAGTGGCCACATGCAAAAAAAAATGAATTTTTTCATAACCCAAGTGTATTCTGAAAATTCAAAAACCTGCTAGGCTTGGTAACACCAAGCCTAGCCAAAAATAATTAAAAAAAAAAAAAGTTCCTCAAAACCCGTACAGGTTTTGAGGAACATCATATTTTATAATTAAAAATCAAAAGTTCCTCAAAACCCATACTAGTTTTGAGGAACATTATATTTTATAATAAAAAATCAAAAGTTCCTCAAAACCCGTACGGGTTTTGAGGAACATTATACTTTTTAGAAACCCATGGGTTATGCAGAACTAGAAGTTTTGGCCTTAGTTCTACATAACCTGTATGGGTTATATATAACTAGAAACCAAATAGGAAGTGGGGAGAGAGAGAGAGAGAGAGAGAGAGAGAGAGAGAGAGAGAGAGAGAGAGAGAGAGAGAGAGAGTAGGGAGTAGGAAGAGACACATAGAATAGGATAAGGAGAAGGGGAGGGAGAGAGAGTTAGAGAAAGAGAGAAGGGAATAGAGAGAGAGAGAGAGAGAGAGAGAGAGAGAGAGTATGATTAAGAGAGGGAGAGGAAGAGAGAGAGAGGGAGTAGGGAGGGGGAGAGGGAGATTGGAAAAAGGAGAGAGAGAGAGTAGGGGAGAGGGGGTAAGAGAGAATAGGAGATAGGAAGAGAGGGAGAGAATAAGATAAGAAGAGGGGGAGGGAGAGAGAGGAGATTGGGAGAGAGGGAGAGGGAGGGCAAAGATGGGGAGAATAGGATAAAGAGAGGGAGAGGGAGAGAGAGATAATAGGGGAGAGAGAGAGAGAGAGAGAGAGAGAGAGAGAGAGAGAGAGAGAGAGAGAGGAGAGGGTGAAAGACATGAGGTAAAGAGAGATTGAGAATGAGAAAAGGATGAGAGACTCGACAGAGAGAGAAGTGTGAGGTACGGGTTTTGAGGAACATTATATTTTATAATTAAAAATCAAAAGCTCCTCAAAACCCATACTGGTTTTGAGGAACATTATATTTTATAATAAAAAATCAAAAGTTCCTCAAAACCCGTACAGGTTTTGAGGAACATTATACTTTTTAGAAGCCCGCGGGTTATGCAGAACTAGAAGTTTTGGCCTTAGTTCTACATAACCCGTACAGGTTATATATAAATAGAAACCAAATAGGAAGTGGGGAGAGAGAGAGAGAGAGAGAGAGAGAGAGAGAGAGAGAGAGAGAGAGAGAGAGAGAGAGAGAGAGAGAGAGAGAGTATGATTAAGAGAGGGAGAGGAAGAGAGAGAGAGGGAGAGGAAGAGAGAGAGAGGGAGTAGGGAGGGGGAGAGGGAGATTGGAAAAAGGAGAGAGAGAGAGTAGGGGAGAGGGGGTAAGAGAGAATAGGAGATAGGAAGAGAGGGAGAGAATAAGATAAGAAGAGGGGGAGGGAGAGAGAGGAGATTGGGAGAGAGGGAGAGGGAGGGCAAAGATGGAGAGAATAGGATAAAGAGAGGGAGAGGGAGAGAGAGATAATAGGAGAGAGAGAGAGAGAGAGAGAGAGAGAGAGAGAGAGAGAGAGAGAGAGAGAGAGGAGAGGGTGAAAGACATGAGGTAAAGAGAGATTGAGAACGAGAAAAGGATGAGAGACTCGACAGAGAGAGAAGTGTGAGGTACGGGTTTTGAGGAACATTATATTTTATAATTAAAAATCAAAAGCTCCTCAAAACTCATACTGGTTTTGAGGAACATTATATTTTATAATAAAAAATCAAAAGTTCCTCAAAACCCGTACAGGTTTTGAGGAACATTATACTTTTTAGAAACCCGCGGGTTATGCAGAACTAGAAGTTTTGGCCTTAGTTCTACATAACCCATACAGGTTATATATAAATAGAAACCAAATAGGAAGTGGAGAGAGAGAGAGAGAGAGAGAGAGAATATGATTAAGAGAGGGAGAGGAAGAGAGAGAGAGGAAGTAGGGAGTAGGAAGAGACATATAGAATAGGATAAGGAGAAGGGGAGGGGAAGAGAGTTAGAGAAAGAGAGAGAAGGGAATAGTGAGAGAGAGAGAGGGAGAGGGAGAGAGAGAGAGAGAGAGAGAGAGAGAGAGAGAGAGAGAGAGAGAGAGAGAGAGAGAGAGAAGGGAGAGAGAGTGAGAATAGGATTAAGAGAGGGAGAGGAAGAGAGAGGGAGTAGGGAGTAGGAAGAGACATATAGAATAGGATAAGGAGAAGGGGAGGGAGAGAGAGTTAGAGAGAGAGAGAGAGAGAGAGAGAGAGAGAGAGAGAGAGAGAGAGAGAGAGATTTGGAAAAGGAGAGAGAGTAGGGGAGAGGGGTAAGAGAGAGAATAGGAGATATGAAGAGAGGGAGAGAATAAGATAAGAAGAGGGGGAGGGAGAGAGGGGGAGAGAGAGAGGAGATTGGGAGAGAGGGAGAGGGAGGGCGAAGATGGGGAGAATAGGATAGAGAGAGAGAGAGAGAGAGAGAGAGAGAGAGAGAGAGAGAGAGAGAGAGAGAGAGAGAGAGAGAGAGCAGGATAAGGAGGAGAGGGTGAAAGACATGAGGTAGAGAGAGATTGAGAAGGAGAAAAGGGTGAGAGACTCGACAGAAAGAGAAGTGTGAGGGGGAGAGAGATGAGATATAACTCAAGGAGGATAATTAGGGCTCATAATAGACAAATACGGTGATGGGGGAAGGAAAATGAGAGAGAGAGGAAAATAAGAGACATGCATATATACAAACATATATACATATATCTATATAAATATATGTATATATAACTATAAATATGTATATATACATACATAAACACATATTATATATGAATGTATGTACATATGTGTAGTAAATGCTAAGTTTACAAGCATACATTATTATGTCTTCATAACCTGTATGGGTTTTGTGAAACACAAAATAATGATTTTAGTTCTACATAACCCGTACGGGTTATATAGAACTGTGAATAGTACTTTTTGTTTTTCAAAACTCATGTGGGTTATGAAGAACTATGAATAGTACTTTTTGTTTTTCAAAACCTGTGCAAGTTTTGGCTTGATAAGAGGGTTGGAAAACAACCCTAAGGCTTGGAAGCTCATTTTCCCCCCATTTTTGTTCCTTTACACATTTTTATTTATCTTCCAACATGATTTTTTGACTTTGTTGTCATCAGGTTTACAAATGATCAAGTGGGTATCTCTAAAATTACCACCATAATCTCACATGTCTTCTTAGTTTTCTGACCATATAAATTTTTCTATTTTTGGACAACATTAGCATAGTAAACTTTAATTTGCTTTACCAGTGCCTTGATAGTCCTCATGGACATATGTCTACCATTTTTTTAATAACTTTTGATATACTTGACCAAATTCAAAATAAATTACATATTATTGTTCTACACTAGATTTTATACACTTTTAAAAAAATAAGTTTGCATTTTCTATTATTTTGATGCAAGCTATGCCCAACGCATGAACATGTACCAAATTTTCAAGATGCAGTCACTTCAAAAAATCATTAAAAAAGAAATACTCAATGGAAAATTACAAAACAATACACAACTTATAGATCTCACTCTCACCTATCATTCTACCAAAGGGTTTTGCAAACTAGTAAATCTAACTATATATTTTGTGTAGCGCACGAAAACAACTATGTTATATTTTTCTGAAAAAATCAGGAACTGTTAGGACCCGAGAGGCAATTGAGAGGGGGCGGGGGTGAATCAGTTGTCTATTAATTTCAACCCAAATATAACTTAATCAAACTTGATGCATAATACTGGTAAACCAAACTTAATGCCGGTTGACAGATTAGCACTTAGTATTAATACCGATGAAGCTTAATGCATAAAACAGAAAGAGAAACAACATCCACAACACATAACATAGATATTTGTACATGGAAACCCTGTAAGGGGAATAACCACGGTAGGAAACCTTACCCACAATCAGATGATACTATTGCAGATAGTATGTGTATACAAATGGGGTCTGCACATGCAGAAAGACCAACCGCCTAGAGCTCACTTTTCAATCACAAAATAGGAGTCACACTGACTACAATTGGATGGTTAAATCCAATGATAATGTACTACTCAAAGTAGCATCTCCAATGCTATATTCAGTATCGGTTAAGCTCTGATAATCACCTTCAAACCTTCCTTGAACCTTCTCTATGGTCTGCTCATATGATCTTCAATAGTCACACATAGCATGATACAATACCATATACCATATACCTTTACTTCTACTTCATACCATCTCACAAATGAGATCTTACATATATACCAAAACCTAAGACCAAATGTGTAGGTCGGCTCACTAAGAATATTTCAATAAAATCAATTACAAATAAGTCAAGATGCGATGCATCATGTCGGCTCAATACATTTACAACAACATCCAATCAATAAATCATCTCCATAACGTGTCGTGCTGATCTGGAATAGATAATGCATGTCGATCCATAACCTAGACCAATTTGCCGGTAACAACAAATATGTCAACCCAATTAAACCATTAACCAAAATAACAAAACCAAGTATCCAAACCATGTCTTCGACATAACCAAGTGATCTCCAGATGATAACAAGTCATCCTCAATGCCGGTGAATAATATAATCTGCTGGTGAACACTATACCAGTGACTCTGAATAAGTCATTGAACATGTCGGTGAAGACAATGTGTCGGTTCAACATAACCAAAGATCTCCAGAAGGATAAGTGTTGACATCAATGAAAAAACTAATGCAACACATCCATAATACGAGCAATCTCCCCCTTTGGCATTGATGGCAACATGAGATGGAAAAACATCTAAGTGCCAAAACAGAATGCCAAAAAACCAAAAACCAACAATCTCCAAAATAGATCAATACTAGAAGTCAAAACCAAAATCACTCTCTACATTTTGATTTGATTAATCTCTCCCCCAATGAATAATCTCTCACCAAAGGATAATGTTTCCTAAATACAAAGTTTTTCCATAGATATTTCTCCCCCTTTGACATCAAATGCCAAAGCAATATAAATACTAGAACATACGACCAATTCATATAACCAATTACAATAACCAATTGCTATAACCAACTACTCCCCCTGAGAAGTAGCTCTCCTTCATCAAAGCTAGAAAAAGGTTTCTCTATTATTTCTGTCAGTTTGATGCCAATCTTCAACTATCTAAGTCTCTATCAGTGAGGGTATTACCCCAAGTTGCTCTCTGAGATATTCAAAAGTTTCCTTAGGAAAAGGTTTAGTAAAGATATCTGCAATCTGCTCTTTAGTATTCACATAAACCAATCTTACTTCTTTTGCTTCAACATTCTCTTTCAAAAAATTATATTTGATAGAAACATGTTTAGTCTTAGAGTGGAATACCAGATTCTTTGATATATCAATTGCCGCTGAATTATCACAATAAATGGTAATAGGTTCTTTGCATTTTACCTTGATGTCCTTCAACATTTTCTTAATCCATAATACCTGAGTACAATTAGTTGCTGTTGCAACATATTCTGATTCTGCTATTGATAATGATGTACAACTTTGTTTCTTGCTCAACCATGAAATCAATCTGCTACCAAGAAAGAATGCTCCGCCAGTGGTGCTATTTCTGTCATCTACATCTCTTGCCCAATTTGCATCGGTGTATGCACATAAATCAAAATTTTCATCTTTAGGATACCATAAACCAAGATTTGTTGTGCCTTGTAGATACCGGAAAATCCTTTTCACTGTTGATTCATAATTTTCTTTAGGATTACTTTGAAATCTTGAAACAATACATACTGCATTCATTATATCAGGTCTTGTTTGTGTCAAATATAGTAAACCTCCAATCATAGATTTGTATCTTGTCGGGTTAACAGGAGCTGAATCATCCTTCAATGTCAATTTATCAGTTGTAGTTATAGGAGTACTTACTGGTTTAGAGTTTTCCATACCAAATTTCTTCAATAGTTCCTTCAAGTATTTTGTTTGACATATGAATATACCTTTATCAGTCTGTGAAATCTGCAATCCTAAAAATAATTTTATCTCCCCAATCATAGATATTTTAAATTCTTCCTGCATTTTATTAGCAAAGTTTTTACACAATCCATCTTCTCCTCCAAAAATGATATCATCAAGAAAAAATTCAATAACCAATATGTCATCATTAGTCATTTTGAAATATAAGTTGCTATCAACATTACTTTTAGAGTAACCAAGCTTCAAAAGATACTTGTCTAATCTAGCATACCAAGCTCTAGGAGCTTGCTTCAATCCATACAAAGCTTTCCTTAATCTACAAACCATATCTTCATTATTTGTCAATGAAAATCCATCAGGCTATTCAATGTAAAATTCCTCTTCAAGATCACCATTCAGAAATGCACATTTTACATCCATTTGATATACTTTATAGTTCTTGTGAGCTGCAAATGCAAGAAATAATCTGACTGCCTTGATTCTAGCTACCGGTGCAAAGGTTTCAT
The DNA here is from genome assembly GCF_030272615.1 of Cryptomeria japonica. Lineage (NCBI taxonomy): Eukaryota > Viridiplantae > Streptophyta > Pinopsida > Cupressales > Cupressaceae > Cryptomeria > Cryptomeria japonica. The sequence goes on along the minus strand of NC_081406.1, from coordinate 660,099,481 downwards.
TATAATCAATCCCCTCTTTCTGTGAATATCCTTTACACACTAATCTTGCTTTGTTCCTGATTACCTTATCATCTTCATTAAGTTTATTTATGAATACCTATTTAATTCCAATTACATTTTTGTCTTTAGGCTGGGGAACTAATGTCCATGTATTATTCTTTTCAATTTGTTCTAATTAATCTTCCATTGCTTTAATCCAATGTTTATCTTCACATGCCTCAATGACAGATGCTGGTTCAATTTGAGAAATTAGACATACCTCTTCATTTGCCAGTCTTCCTCTTGTCATAACACCTTGATACTTATTCCCAATTATTTGACTTTCAGAGTGATTCAGTCTTACATACCTGGGTTTATTCACTTGCTACTATTCTTCAGTCACTGTGAAATTCTGTAATGATGTCGATGTGACTGGATCCACATTATGTACCGATGCACTTTGGATAGGTTTATTTATGATCATCTCAACTGCCGGTTCAGAATCTATAGACCTTGAATTTCCTCTAAAGTGTTCATCTATCTTCACATTAGCACTCTCAATGATCCTCTGCAATCTTTTATTAAAACATCTATATGCCTTGCTCTTAGATGAATAACCAAGAAATATTCCTTCATCACTTCTAGGATCAAATTTACCAATATACTCATCTCTCCTAATATAACATTTGTTTCCAAATATTCTAAAATATTTAGGAGTAGGAGTATTACCAAACCATAGTTCATAAGGGGTATTACCGGTTTCACCTTTGATGTGAACTCTATTAAAAGTGTAAACCATTGTATTCACTGCTTCTCTCTAGTACACATGAGGTAGATTTTCTTTCAATATCATGCTTCTAGTTGCATCCAAAATGGTTTTGTTCTTCCTTTCCACAATTCCATTTTGCTGAGGTGTCTGGGGTGCTGATAGTTGTCTTCTTATTCCATTCACTTCACAAAATGTATTGAACTCCTTAGATGTGAATTCTCCTCCTTGATTTGATCTTAAACATTTAATTTTCTTACCAGTTTCATTCTCTACCATTGCCTTTAATAACTTGAATTTTCCAAAAGCTTCTGATTTCTCCCTAAGAAAAGTAACCCAACACATTGTAGAATAATCATCAATAATTAGCATAAAGTATCTATCTCCTTGTAGACTTCTTGTTCTTGCCAGACCACACAAGTCAGTATGGATTAAATGAAGAACATTATTGGATTTCTTAGAAATACTCTTAAAAGTTGTTCTAACTTGCTTTCCCTTTTGACATTCCTTACATACCGGATTATGAGGTTTCATAATCTTAGGTAAATCCCTTACTGCCTTAGTTGAACTAATCTTTACAATGCAATCAAAATTTACATGACAAAGTCTTTTATGCCATAACCAACTTTCACCAATATATGCAATCAAGCATTTCTTTGCACTGTTATTCAAATGAAAGATATTACCTCTAGTCTGATTACTGGTTGCAATCTCCAAACCAGTTCTATTCATGATTTTGTATTTATCATTCTTGAATTGTAACTAAAATCCCTTTTCAACTAATTGACCAACACCCAAAAGATTATGCTTCAAACCTTCAACATAATAAACGTTGTCAGTATTTTGCTTACCATCAAAAGATATAGTGCGTTTTCCTTTGATCAAAAAAGCTTTATCATCCCCAAATCTCACTAGACCTCCATTGTATTTACTTTTATCACCAGTCATATGATGTGAACATCTAGGATCTATAATCCATTCATCCTTTTCTTCAATTTTAGCTGCCAGGGCCTTCTCTACCGGTGGAATAGTAGGTGTCAGTTGATCTTCTTTTATTGCAACAAAATCCCATCCATTTTCTGTCGATTCTTTATCAGAATCATCAGTAACTCCTTTATCAACATAGTAACATGATTTATTTCTGTTCTTCTTAAATCTGTAACTCTAATATTCAGGGTTAGGCTTATATGTCCTTTTAGATTCTTCTCTCAATCTTACATGTCTATCAGGACATCTAGATGCCATATGACCAACTTTATTGCAGTTAAAACATTTAAATGGTGCTTTACCTTCATACTTACTTCCAACTAGACCTTTAGACATTTTCCTTGCAAATAGTGCTTCAAGTTCTTCCAGTTCTTCATTTTCCCTTCTGATATCTTCAAGTTCTTTTGCATAAAGTGCTTTCCAATCAGATTTCTCAGATGATGATGATGATGCTTTGAAGGCTAAATCTGTTTTAATTGTAGCAACATGACCAAATTCCTCAAGCTCTAATGCTGAAAGTTTTCCAACCAAGGTATCTTTAAATACTGATGTATTAGGCATTGTTCTCAACTCATTAATATCAGTTACTTTTATTTTGCATGCCGGTGGCAAGGCTCTTAAAACTTTAGAAACAATTTCATTAACTCTTTCCATAAAAGCAGAAATTCTTTCATATTTTTCCATTTTTCAGATTTTCATACCTGTCCCGGAAGCATTCCAATTTTGCAATTTTAACAGTAGTATCACCTTCATTCAATGTCTCCAATTTATCCCAAATAGCTTTAGCAGTAGATCAGTCTGATAATCCCATATTTGTTGATCTGATAATGCGCTCAAAAGTGCTTCTGTTGCTTTGCAATCATTCTCTTGATTTTTACCCAATGTTGGTGGATTAGGTTGATTCGGTGTAGGACCAACATAGCCATTCTTTGTAACATCCCATATGTCTCTTCCAATGCAATTCAGATGTGTCTCCATTCTGATCTTCCATATACCATAGTTGGTTCCATCAAGTTTCAGACTGTCCTTCCTGAAAAAGTTTGTTGCCATAGAATCTCTTCAAGTTGTTAAACTTCTGCAAAAAGAGGACTTGGCTCTGATGCCAATTGTTAGGACTTGGGAGGCAACTGAGGCGGGCGGGGGGGGGGTGAATCAGTTGTTTATTAGTTTCAACCCAAATATAACTTAATCAAACTTGATGCATAATACTAGTAAACCAAACTTAATGCCGGTTGACAGATTAGCACTTAGTATTAATACCGATGAAGCTTAATGCATAAAACAGAAAGAGAAACAACATCCACAACACATAACACAAAGATATGTATGTGGAAACCCTGTAAGGGGATAAAATATGGTGGGAAACCTTACCCACAATCAGATGATACTACTGTAGATAGTATGTGTATACAAATGGGGTCTGCACATGCAGAAAGGCCAACCACCTAGAGCTCACTGCTCAATCACAAAATAGGAGTCACACTGACTACAATTGGATGGTTAAATCCAATGATAATGTACTGCTCAAAGTAGCATCTCTAATGCTGGATTCAATACCAGTTAAGCTCTGATAGTCACCATTAAACCTTCCTTGAACCTTCTCTATGGTTTGCTCATATGATCTTCAATAGTCACACATACCATGATACAATACCATATACCATATACCGTTACTTCTACTTCATACCATCTCACAAATGAGATCTTACATATATACCAAAACCTAAGACCAAATGTGTAGGTCGGCTCACTAAGAATATTTCAATAAAATCAATTACAAATAAGTCAAGATGCGATGCATCATGTTGACTCATTACATTTACAACAGTATCCAGTCAATAACTCATCTCCATAACGTGTCGTGCTGATTTGGAATAGATAATGCATATCCGTCCATAACCTAGACCAATTTGCTGGTAACAACAAATATGTCAACCCGATTAGACCATTAACCAAAATATCAAAACCAAGTATCCAAACCATGTCTTTGACATAACCAAGTGATCTCCAGATGATAACAAGTCATCCTCAGTGCCGGTGAACAATATAACCTGTCGGTGAACACTATATCGGTGACTGTACATAAGTCATTGAACATGCCGATGAACACAATGTGTCGGTTCAACATAACCAAAGATCTCCAGAAGGATAAGTGTTGACATCAATGACAAAACTAATGCAACACATCCATGATACCAACAAGAACATTTTTTCGTACATGAGAGGTTTGACCCTCTTAATCTTATCCAATTTTTAAAAACTTTAGAAGTTTAGAAACTAGATTCAGAGCACTACAATTCTTATTCTTTTCTCAACTCCTATTTTTTAGTGGATGACCTTCAAATATCTCTTTGAAGTTCAGGTTTACCCATTTTTAGAAAAAAAAGTGGCCACTTATACCCCCCTTTTTGTTCACCATCTTGGTGCACTTACCCCATGAAGAGCAAACACATACAATTTGTCTAGTATAAATTACTGGTGAACTTGCATTTGAACTTTAAAATGAGTGCATGCCACTGGATCCTACAACTGTACATCAAGCTTGATAGTTTTCAATGTCAGAATCAATGATCAACCAAAAATATCTATGAACCATTGATGTACCTGCATTACCTTGTACCATTGTAGAGATACACCATCACACAATTGTTGCTGCATTTGTCAACTTAGCACCACCTCCTTACTTCAATTCTTCTCTAGCTAGTGCTCTTTTTACACATGCTCCTATACCATCGTGCTATCTCTTTCCATGTCCAGCCTCAGTGAAATTCCAAAAATGTTGTACACCGCTTGTCACATGCATCCTACTCAACCAATAAAACATCCTTGCATTCTTAAATTGTGAGGTGCAATTATCTGACCATATTAAGTGTTGGTTGTATCATATGTTCCTTTCCCTTAAACTATCATAGAAAACTTTAAAGCATCCTTGCACAAACTCTAACAAATGTGTACGATCATCACTTATGTAGAAGTGATACTCTCTTACAACCTTTCTATCCTCCTCTGTGCTATCATCTGCATGCATGAATGCTGTGTACAAAAATAGAAACTTGTGTAGAATGGTAATACATAGATTGCACTTCATTTCGAGGTTGTAGTGTATAATTTTCAGTAAAATCAACTATAGAAACAATGGTACCAAGAGGAAATGTGTCCTTTCATAACTTGAATTGGTCATCTAACCATCGAGCTCTATGTATATGCATTATGTACTCATAAACTAGTTTCTCTTGAAATGTTCTCATAAAATCAGCTACAAATATGTCGTTTTTCACTAACTCACATCTCTTCAATTCTTCTCCATCTTTAACCCCATATGTCACTGTCTTGTACTTTCCAAAAGATACTAGTTTCTTACCAATTTCATGTGTGCTATCCAAATGTAGACATCTTGGCAAATGTTGCAAACCACCACATGTAGGACAAGAACCTTTCAAACACATCATCTTATAATAAATGCAATCATCATCTCTTTTACATAACACACTTGAAATAAATTCTCTTGGTGACTTAGGAGGTGGTTGTATATTGCATTCCTACAAAACATTGTTAGTGTGCAAAGGACAACATATATGACGATAAATATCATAGTGCATAGAAAATTCAATATGCATCCTACAATAACACGTGGTGCATACATGATTAATCTTAACTTAAAAAGGTTTTCCCCTTTCAAAAAATCTTTGACTAATTATTATTTGAGGAAAATTTTCAAGGAATCTTTCATAAAATTTTGTTTGAGTCATATCCAAATAGTGTTTGGCATGTGGCTCACGATTTCTAGATCCGATTTGTCTTCTAACAACATCTCTTGGGTTAGGCGAAACCCTTGTGTTGTCATGACAAAAAAATTCAATTAATGTTCTTAGTGCATCAACAACAACCTTGTCTTTGCGTGGTAGTCTACCCGAGAATGCCCAGAGAGAGTTATTGTTAGGATCCTGTATTTTATCCTGCCTCTCTAATGCTTTACGTAATGTTGCTCTACTAATGTTTAATGACTTACTTGTTTTGCTTATCAAACACTTTTTTAAAAAAAATTTCTTGCTCATTATGGTTGATGTAATGACACGTCGAGTAACATTAGAATCTTTAGAATATGATTTTGAACCAATAGTTTGATATGCATCAAATAGATTTCTCACAATAGTTCTTTCGCTATTACTTTTGAATGATCTTAGGCCTAGAATTCTCATTGTCTCTCTAAAATTCAAAATTTTAATCATTTCAACAATTAATTGGCATCTTGCAGTTTGATTTAAGTTTTCAAAATAGTTTTGCCATATTCTTTTAACCATTCTCCTACAAGTTCATTCATTCATTTTATTGGGTATTGGCTTCAAAATATTCTCATTGATGTCAATTAGATACTTTTGTTTGCTACGAATGATTCTAGGAGGTGTTAATATTAATGCATTGCGTGCATTGGGTACATTCAATTCATCAAATAGAGCTGGTGTATGTTCATCATTTAATTGATTATTCAATGTGGTCTCTTCTTCAATTGCAGTAGGTGCATACGGTAAATCAAAAATCTCTTTTTCAATTGCATTAGGTGCATTATGTTCGTTTGTTAAATCGAATTGAGATGTTGAGGATGATGTAGCTTCTTGTCCCATTGTTCTTATGTCACATAATTTCTTCATACGTTGCCTTTGTCTTTCCTTTTCAGCCTCTTGTTGTTCCATTGTTCCTCGCCTGTTCTTTCCCATCGTTAATATCGGTTGTCCTAAATAGAATCATTTTACATATATATGTAAACATAAGTTCTTAAACAATCAAATAACCATAAAATTGAGCATTATCATTATTTTTTTGAATCAAAGTTATTAAACAATCACAATAACATTGACCAAACTAATAAGAACAAGAATTCAATCATTTGAAATGATGCAAAACAAAAAATTCACTTACTTCAACGTATAAAACAGTCATAGAAGGGCAGTAATAGTTGCAGTGGGGCCTTCAACGACCTCAAAAAATTCTTTCGAGGCCGTTGAGGTTGTTGGGCAGCTAAAAGTATGTCCCAGAACCATGTACGCGATATTTTTAGTAACCCTGTATGCACTCTTAGCTGTAAAAATGTTTAGCATGCCAACGTTAATATTCTTAGCACCCCGTACATGCTTTTAACTCAACAAAACCCCACATGCACTTCCTGTAGTAAAGAAAATGTGAAGGGAGAGAGGGAAGGAGAGGGAGGGAGGGAGAGGGAGAGGGGGAGGGAGGGAGAGGGGGAGGGAGTGAGATAGAGAGAGGATGGAAAAGGGAGGTAGGGAGAGGGAGAGGGAGGGAGAGAAAGGGGGAGAGGGAAATAGAGAGGGGGAAAGATGGAGGGGGGCATAGAGAGAATGGAAAAGGAGACAAAGTGGGGGAGGGAGAGAGGATGGAAAAGGGAGAGAGAGAGGGGGGATGGGAAAGTAAGGGAGATAAAGGGAGAGCATGCTAGTCATATTGTGTCCTATGACCCCTTACGACACCATAAGGTGTCGTTATGGGACGTATGTTATCCTTAGGGGTCATGTGGTATGTTGTGACCCCTTAGGAAACCATATGACCCCTTAGGTGTCGTTATGGGTCATATTGTATTCTAAGGGGTTATATTGTGTTGTATGACCCCTTAGGATACCATATGACCCCTTAGGTGTCGTTAGAGGTCATATCGTGTCCTAAGGGGTCATGTGGTATTTTGTGATCCCTTAGGACACCATATGACCCCTTAGGTGTTGTTATGGGTCATATTGTATTCTAAGGGATCATATTGTGTTGTATGACCCCTTAGGATACCATATGACCCCTTAGGTGTTGTTAGAGGTCATATTGTGTCCTAAGGGGTCATACAGTGTCCTGTGACCCCTTAGGACACCATATGACCCCTTAGGTGTTGTTATGGGTCATATTGTATTCTAAGGGTTCATATTGCGTCGTATGACCCCTTAGGTGTTGTTAGAGTTCATATCATGTCCTAAGGGGTCATACAGTGTCCTATGACCCTTTAAGACACCATATGACCCCTTAGGTGTCCTTATGGGTCATATTGTATTCTAAGGGGTCATATTGTGTCGTATGACCCCTTAGGATACCATATGACCCCTTAGGTGCCGTTAGAGGTCATATCATGTCCTAAGGGGTCATACAGTGTCCTATGATCCCTTAGGACACCATATGACCCCTTAGGTATCATTATGGGTCATGTAATGTGTCCTTGGGGATCATATTGTGTCCTACGACCCCTTAAGACACCATATGACCCCTTACGACACCATATGACCCCTTAGGCATCAAATTTTGTAACCAGTATTGGCGCTGCTTTTTATATTTTAATAATGGCTCATCTTGCCACCTCAAGACACCATATGACCCCTTAGGACATGATATGATCCTCACGAGTCATGTGGTGTTGTGTGGGGTCCAGAGAGAGAGAGAGAGAGAGAGAGAGAGAGAGAGAGAGAGAGAGAGAGAGATGGGGGAGGAAGGGAGGGAGGGAGGGAGAGGGATAAAAAAAGGGAGAGAGGGAGATGGGGGGAGAGGAAGAGATGTCACATGATGTTGTTAGGGGTCACGTGGGGTCCTAATTGAACCACACGTGTTAAAACACCATATGACCCCTTGAGATATCATACATGGTCCGAAGAGTTCATATGGCATCATTGGGGCTCATGTAGGGTCATAATGGGTCCACACATGTGTTAGAACATCATATGGTCTTAAGGGGTCATATGTGTTCTAAGGGACCTTACATGATGTCATTAGGTGTTATGTGGGGTCCTGAGAGAGAGAGAGAGAGGAATACAATGTACAATATGTTGAACACAAGATGCCATTGAGAGGGGGGGGGGGGAATTAATGGTTTCCAAACTTTTCCCTTTTCTATCCTATGTGTGTATATCGGTTAACAGATCTAACATAAAACAAACATACTGATTAGATGGGAGGATAACACAATTGCCACCACACATAAAATGGATAGATGAAAGTTTGAACAAGTGATTTAACATTCCTCTTGTTAAATAGATTAAATCTCTCCAATTGATCATGGCAAGGGGTATATGTTTTGATCACAATAATCTTATTTTTGAAGATAAGTCTATCCAACTCTTTCAGTATGTTATTTAGACAATGTGCGTTCTTGATGGTCTCAAGCAAAATCTTAAGAAAAATAAAAAAGAAATTTTTTTGTCAAGTAAATTGATAAAAGTTGAGAGTAGGCTTATTTTAATATTCTTATCAGGGTGACCTACCTGTTAATGGTGTTGGGGTTATGATCTTTATAAATTAAGTTCACATCATAAAACTTAAAGGTGGTCTAGGTTTAAAGGCATAAATAACTTTGTTGGGTCTTAGGTTTAAAGTTACTATTAATGTTTTTTTGTAGAAAATGGTGTTACATTCCCCCCTATTGGTTCCAAGTTAGTTCACTTGGGGATTTTAAATCCCCGGTGTCCTTTTTGTGGTCATGAAGAGTCTCAAACATGTTTTCTAGTTCCATCCCAAAGCTCAAGATGCTTGGATTTCCAATTCATGATTTCTTCAAGTCTTTTAGGCTTGAGCTTTTTTTTCTTAGCATATGTGTTTTTAGGGGATTGACAAATTGGAGATTCCTTTTAGTGTTTGGAAAGAGAGAAATTTTATAAGTTTTTCTAATTCTTCTATTGATCATATTTTTTTGTTTTACACTAAAGCTATGATGCAATCCAATATGTTTATGCATATTCAAGTGCAAGTGAATAAAGTTACACTTGATGTTGCTCACTTATAGGGTTCGCTAGATCACTAGGGTAATGCCCCTTATGTTGTTGTCAGGGTGCCTCCAACGCCCACCTTCTTTGGATGATGATCTCTACCTCATGGGCATCATCAAGGATGAAATTGGTTATCTTGGGGCAATGAGTATGCCCATTCTCAATCCTCTCTCCTTCCTATAAGAAGACATCATGGTTAGTGAGGTTGGTTACATCCTCTCTTTGTATTTCTCCTGCTCACATTGTTAAGGTAAGACAATTAAGATAATGTTAATGATGTATGATGGATGGGATGGTCCTCTTATGGAAACTTTGGATCTGAATAACCTCATTTGTTCTAGTTCTTACTGCTTAATGATATTTTTTATTGTTATAATGTAATTTACTTTGAGTTGTAGCTGCAACTAAACTTTAAGAAAGTGATTATTTCCATCCACCTTTTATTAACGTTGTGAACTCTTTGATTATGAACTATTTTGATGAATGGGATATGGGCCCATCTATGAGGTGATAGAAAGAAAAGAATGAGATAGCTGACGATCTTTCTAAGATTACAACTAGTTATAGGCATTTGGCATGTCTTGGAGACTTTGGAGGAACATTCCTTCGAACGTTATGTCCTTTATGCTTAATTTTTCTATCTGAATTTGTCAGCATCATCTCTGTTTTTATATGGATTTGAATGATTGATATATCTTTATTTTCTCTCGTCTGGGGATTTTTTTGGGTATTGTTTTTTTTTATATAAGGAAAATGCAGATTACAAATGAAGAATGCAGCAAAAGCTGCAAGAGAAGACATTGTCAGAAGAAAACATTATAGCAAGGAGCAGATTGTCCGAATAATTCTGTATATCTTTTTCAAGGCATTCTTAAGCTTCTATTGAAACTTATTTCCGATCAGTATCAATTATTAATGTTCTATATTACTCACTTGGACACTGAAATCTGCTTTGAATACAAATCACATATTCAGAATATGATTTTGGTATTCTAAAATTATAGAATCATAAACAAATCTAGAGTACATTAGAATTAATATGAATGACAGAAGACTCCGAAGCAAACACCTGAAACAAATACTAGATCTCTTTATCTTGTATAGAAAGAAAGAAATGAGGGAGCTGATGGTCTTTCTAAAGCTACATTTCAACCAGCTGGCCATCTGGGAGATTATGGAAGGACATTCATATCAACATTATGTCTTTTATACTAATTTTTACATTTGGGTTTATCAACATCATCTCTGTATTTATATGGATCTGAATTGTTGATATATATAGATATTTTTTTAATGAAGGTTCAGACCTGCGAGCACGACAACCCAGCAAAGGCATGAAGCCTGCAAGCTGTCAGCCCAGCGAGGGCCTTCACAAAGTATTTTTTACTACTCAATACGAGGGCACGAGCCAATAGGCTGAACCTCTTTGAATTGTTGATATATTTTTATTTCCTTTGTCGTTCTATTTGATCTAGTTTAGCTGGAGATTTTCTAAGGTAAACCTTTTGATGAGTTCTTTATATCCCTTATATAACATTCTTGAGGTTCTTTTGAAACTTATTTCTAATTAGTATTATGTATTGCTGTCTATATGATAAGATATTCTATTGTGAAATCTTCTTTGAATAAATAAATATTATATATTCTTAGTAGTTTCTGAATTTGATTGTGTGTCTGTTTTTAGTATCAACATTTCGGATCACATTCTTTGATTTATCATTTTTACATCTCTTGACACTCTTTCATATTCTGATGATAGAATGTGATTTGAAATGTTGATGCTAAAAACAGATACCCAATCAAATCCAAAAGCCACTAAAAGAATTCAAATGAATTATAAAAATCTGATAACATTGAAAAATTGTATATTTTAAATGATTTTTCTCCTCAAATTAAAAAAAAACCTTCAATAGAATCACAAACGATTCTAGATTACATTCTAATTAAAAATGAAGATCTTTCCATTCCAAACTAAGAGAAAAATCTGTAAAAGCACAGGTATTTTACATCGATTTGAACTCCCAAGGCTCTCTCACATCATCCTTCATATTACATGTCATATAAACACACAATTTTTATTTCTCTAAACCCAAACCTTGAGATATTACAAACCCACAGGATTAGCTGAGAAGTTCACTGAGAAAATGGAAACCCTCCTTTACTCTTACCCTCAATTTGCATGTGAATTCTACAAGCCTTACCAAAGGCAGCCGCCAAATCCTCGTTGCCTTCCTCTGCAATTGTCTCCAGTTTTTGTGTGAATGAAGGCCTGTATGACCTTACTCTGTTCATCATAATGTGATGAGGATCCACTTCCATCCTCTTCATAGGCATACTTAACCCTGTTTTCTCCATGATCAAAACAAATCTTTACTGTCGTTTTTTTGAATTCGATTGTATCTGTTTTTTGTATCAATGTTTCGGATCACTCTCTATGATCCATCAGAATATAAGAAAGCGCAAAAAACATGATAAAACAATCTTGATATCTTAACAAGAAGACCAACAATAATAAATTCAAAGCTCTGCTGTACCTTTGCAACAGAAAATCAGAAAGACATATATTGTTGGTAGCATCTAAGGTCTGGAGTTTGGTCCTCCTTGTTTGCAGATGCAATCATGTTTCCAACATTGATGTTGAAGTTGCAGAAGAATAAGATCAAATAGATTGAAATACCCGTGTGTGGGGCCTCTTATGGTGCGACATTTTAATCCTTTTTTGGTACAGAAAGCTTTGGTGCATTGTTTTTAGCCATAATGGGGGATGATAATCTGAATTAGCCATGTGAAGAGTCTTGTCATTGAACAAAGAAATTGTGGCAGCAGTAGAGAAAAGGTATCTTTACCTAGTTGGGTGTAAGGCCAAATACAATGCATTGTGAACTGAATCTGTTTGAAGGATTCGTCCTCGTGTTCTTTTTACTCGTTTCATATCGCGTGGTCAGAGGCAAATGTCTTGTAGAAACGGGGACCACGGGTTTGCTAGGTTCATGCTAGGACACATGTTTTTAAATATTTATAATTATTGGTAAATATTTTATTAATATTATCAGATTTTTATAATCCATACTATTATTCATTTATTGCTTTTAGTTTCGAATGTATATTACATAAATGACATTGTCGAGGCAGAGCAAAGGTGCAAATGTACAAACAAGTAGAAATGATTATTAGATGTAAAGGAAGAATGCCAAAGATGACCAAGATAATAAAAACACTTGGTGAAAAATAGATTGTGGGATGTATGGGGAGACCACCAAATAGATTGTGGGATGTATGGGGAGACATTGAAAATTCAAAAAATAGAAGCATGTGATATTGATGTATCTATGGAAATCAAATAAATTGAAAAGCATCTAAATTGAACAACAATAATAGGGAGATTCATTAGCAATAAAATAATGGGTGGAGGAAAATTGGCAAGCCGAGGCTGAAGTTTCATTTCTACCAAAGCAATTTTTTGCAATTGAGTTCGCAAGAGAAGGTGATAGGGATGCAATCCTTGAAAATCATCCATTGTGGTTAGGGAATTACTTAGTATATTTGAAAAAATGGTCACAAATTTCAATCCAAGAGATATGTCGCCAGTGGAAGATTAATATTAGATTTGTTTATATAACCTCCCCTTGGAATATTAGTTAGGTGATTGCTCGAGGGTGATTGAATCTAAACTAGGGCTTGTAATTGGATTGGATATGGGTGATGGTAAATCAATGATGTATGCAAGGGTTAAATTAATATTTATTAGACCATTACCCAAAGTGGTCAAGCTCACATCCAAAGGTGGTACTTCGGAGCAATCTATAGAGATTGAAGAAAAAAGATTTTTGTTGCCAATGTAGTAGCCAATGGGATGACGAATCAAGATGCCCTAGCCCCCCTGTGCAGAAATAGATCTGTTATACTTGATTTTAGCATTGCGAGAATCAAGGATACCCCACCCCACAATTTTTTTGCTCATTTGTGGTTTTATGCTTTATGTGCGCTTTACAAGACATCATTGTCGTTTTAAGTACATTTTTTTCCCTTGTTTGTCCCCTTTTCACTTAAGTGTGAAATTTAGGTGCAAATTGGGTTTATAAACCCGATTTACACCAAGTATGCCGTTTAAGTGCAAATCCGATTTATAAACCCGATTTCCAACTCTTTGCATTTGTTTTACCCCTCTAGGTGCAAATCGGGTCTATAAACCTGATTTACACCTTGGCAAGTGCAAATAGGGTTTATAAACCAAATTTGCACCTATTAATGACACTTCTTGATTATTAATTGCCAAATTGTGCTATTTGAATAGGAGTCTTTTTCGTTTGATTTTTAAGACCTTTCTTCCATCATTTTGGTTTGCATTTTTCTGACTTGAGCTCACTTGAGCTTGAGGGAGGAGGACTTGTTCGATTTTACCCAAAATTTTCCATCTTTTGGGTATGTATTTTGATTTCTTTAGGGTTTTGAAACCCTTTTTAGCTTGATGCATACTGTTTTATTATTCGTTTTGAATGAAGTTTTAAATGTGATGTCGCATGGGATCATTGGCCTGAATGAAACCACATTTGTGATGTCGTCTGGGTCAATGGTCTTGGGTGACATTTTCATGTTGCAGTTGGTTTTTATTTACCACAATTCACAGTGGTATCAGGTGGGGCCGTAGGCCCATCACACATTACAATTCATTGTGGTGCGTGGCGGGTTTGTGACCTCGCCCTGCACCAGATCTGTCTTTTATTTTAGTTCACACTAATTACTACCTCCATGGTGTTGGGTGGGGTCGAAGGCCTGCCACACACCACACACTGCAAATGGTGTGTGGCAGGTCTTCAACCCCACCCCACATGGTGTTCACACTTTGCTTTGCACTTTATGTAATACCTCCTTGGTACGAGGCGGGGCCATGGGCCTATCATGCACCATGCTTTGCTTTGGTACGTGGCGGATCTATAACCCCGCCCAACACTATGTTCACTGTTATATCCTCCATAATATAATACCAAGTGTTTGGTGCTTGGTGGGGCCATAGGCCCGCCTTACACCAAAGCAAGGTGTATGGCGGGTCTGTGACCCCACCAAACACCAGTGTTTATGTTAATACCTTTCCTAAGGTGTAAGGCAGGTTTGTAAACCCGCCCAACACCAAATTGTAGAGTTGCTAAGGTGTGTGGCAGGTTTACAACCTTGCCTTACACCTTAATTCCCTATTTCCTTTCTTTAAATATATGGTGGGTTTATAAACCTACAATGCACCTTTGCCCTTCCTCTCAAGTGTAATTTGGGTTTATAAACCCGAATTACACCTATTTTGCCTCTTTCAAGTGCAATTCAGGTTTATAAACCCGAATTATACTCAATTGCCACACTTTTTCATAAGTGATTTTTTGGGCTCATAAACTTGAATTTCACTTGTCACACACGTAAATTTGACATTTAAGCCCAATTTACCTTGGAAGTATCTAGTTACTATGAGGGTTTTGGAAACCCTAATGGTCTCAAATGCATCATTTTCAGGAGATTGTTCAAATCAAAATGGACAAAATGGTTGATCAAGTTACATTTCCACAATACTGATGTTTTTCCTGTCGTAGTGTTGCAATTGTACAAATGACAGAAGCTTCTCTGATCAAGAAGGCGATGATGTTCAAAAAGTAAGACCCCCATCTAGACTTCCCACCTTCTTTAGTCACATAAAATATAGATCACATAATAGATACAAAAATCTAGATCATGTTGACCTATCTGAGTTTATAAAGAGGGTTGGGTAGCCTTTTTCCTACAACAAAATGGAATCTATTAATAGTAGCATCCATCTAGTGGCATCCTTCCCCATGCCTGCTCAGGACCCCAAGTTCGTGATGGTAGTTGTAAACCACTTTGATCTAGTTAGTAAAAGTGTAAAGGATGAAACTAGAAAGAAGTTGATTAGGCTAGATGAGGACTTATTCGACAATATTTTCAAGTGTCCCAACATCAAGAAATATTCAGACATCACAATGCAATCAGCTCTAGCCTACTTTGATAAAAATTCTGACAAGTGTAGGTAGAACATGAATGATAACTGGTTGAAGAACCCATGGCTTACCATTTCTAGATGGTTGGAAACTCTTCCTAGATGTGACTTCATTGAATAAGTTAATGATATTCACTCTTTTGAGTAGGGTGAAAGGCCTTGGACCACTTCTAGCACCTACTATGAATGGATGTATCAATATATCCATCTAATCATATAGAATAAGGAGAAGATAATCTGGGGAAAACAAATCAATGATGCCATTTGTTAGTAGCTTTCCAAGGTGCCCACCACTCTCAAGTTCTACATGACCTCCTACTTGGTGTACGCTGCAGTCTCAATGAGGCATTTTCCAGGTCTATCCGCAACAAGTGACAAAAGACAAGTTGCAATGCACGAATACTATTCCTAGTTGATACTGAAGAATTGTCATAATCATTTCCAAAGGGTGAATGACACTTTCTTTGGATACTGCATGTGTATGTTGAATAAGAATTTGTACAATAGAAGCGTATCTGATCATGCCTGGGAGGTGGTGAGCCAATATGGATGCATGTTCCTACAATTTCCAACCTCTACATATCTCAGGGTTGAGTGTTTCAATGATGAGCCTTTCATACTCCCTAGGTATCCCTCAAACAAAATTATGTTGATAGAGCTAGCTTGTCAAATGGTGGCTGTTCATGAGGCCCAATCTGGCTCTCATAAAACAGGTTTGAAATTCATTCTTACCATTGGCATATATTCTATCAACTCGATCTTCAAAGCTAGAGCAATGAAAGAGGAGATGAGAAGAGTTACCATGAGGTTCTTCAAAGCTAGGAAGGAATTTGATTATAGAGGGATGAGAAATAAGCTGAAGATGTCATATGTTCATATGCATCGTATTGAAGATGTTTGGGCCGATTGTAGGTCTCAGCATGATATTAGAAAGCTTGACTATTGCCAGTTGATAGTGGATCAAATCAGGGAGTTCGACCTCGCTGACATTGCAGATGACCTAGAGGATGATGGTAATATCTTAGACCTTACCTATGTTGATAAGAAAGTCTCCTCTACCCCTTTGCCTCTCATCCAATGGTCACAAAAAAAATCAACTTCAATCAGAGATCGGTTTCAAAGTATTCTTACGAATACAAACATATGGCTTTCAAGAAAAGGTATTTTATCGAAACCCTTCTCCTCTGGTTCAGATGAGGATACTGCTGGCCCAATGGGAAGAAGATCAGAAATTAGAACCAAGAATAAGAAGGATCCTTCTACTCTGACAAAGGCTCCAAAATTGAAATCCACAGTTGGAACCAAGAAAGGGAAAGCTCAAGGAGAGCCATTAGTGTCTAATGTTCTTGAGACACAAGAGTCTGAGGTACCAGATGAACAATTGGAAGGTGAGCATCCTAATGAAGAGCCAATTGATGTTGACTAGTTGGAAGAAGGGCAGGAAGGTGAACAAGAATGAGGTGAATTTGATGAAGAAGAGTTACCGCAAGCAGATAAGTCCTTACCCGAGGTACCTCTTTCTTCATCTACAATACATGTTCCCATTTCTACTTTCGAGTTAGAACCTCCAGTGGTCACTTGTATTCCTCCCACCAATGTTATTCATGTATCTTCTACTAGTGCTAGTGAATGCACCCTAGATACTCCTCATGAAAACATCCAGAATGTTTTCTCTACTTTTCTCATGTTTTTTGAGGTATCTGCCACCATTCTAGATGATTTTGACAAGTTTACATGACAGAGTCTGCTCCTAGGTCAAATGAATCATCTCTTGAAAATCCTATCAGTGTTGTCACAATGACATATCCTATTGTAACCACCACCATTCAGGATTCTATCAATCCCTCTCAAGATGTGGTAGCAGGTGAGGATGATGATTCAACTTTGCCACCATGGTTGTTTTCCAATGCACCCAAAAGAAAGAAGCAGACCGTTTCTCCTGAAGATTTTGATTTCAGTCAACTTGTTGTCGTCAAACCTAAGAGTACCAAGAAGGCTAAAAATCTATCAAGGGTGAAGGTTGACAAAGCAAGGAGCAAGTATGTCGTGTTGGCATTGTGTTTTCATTGATGTCAACCGGTATGAGATGATTATCGGTAGAAGAGATGTATATGCAACACTGTGATGAAGGAATACAGAATACGATATCTTGGATATCACCTTGTGTTATTGAACACCGGTAAAGGAAAGGAAGGTGACATTAGAGGTCATCTGTACACAAGCTATTTCCTGACTTGTGTGAAGAGATGGAGAAGTGTTGTGAGTGGTTGCTTGTGATGAAGAGGCAGAGTGTTATTGAATAAATTCAACACTGGAAGAGAACAAAGAAACCGGTATGCTGTGAGGTTGCAGAACAACAAGACCCCACTGGAAGAAGTTGCAATCATCTTGGAGGAACAGCCAGAGGAAGTCTGAAGTGATTGTCACTCTGACAAACTGGTAGAAGAAGGAACATCATTAATAAGGAAGAAAGGATGCATAGATGTAAGCAGAGGACATCTATAAGTGGTAACTGGTATGTAAGTCTATCAGTTATATAAGCAAGGTGTAGTTGTAGAAGGCCTCCCCATTGTGGAAATAAGAATACTAAGGACTTATCAGTCATGAGTCCGGTTTGAGAGTTCCATTGATAGATCAGATGGAAACAGACATGACAAAGCAACTGGTAGAATGGTTGAGGCTGGAAGGGCTGGAAAACCAACTGAAGTAAGGAATCGGTAAAGTGGGTTGGTCGACGATTATCCCTTGACTGACAGGTAGTGACAAGCTGGCAATTTGTTGACTTGGAGTCAACATGGCAAACCCGTGGTTGGATAAGGATAGAATGTACAATGAAAGGGTTGTTGCAAGGGTTGGTCAGCTTTAATGAAAAGTCCCTCAAATCACAAGACGTGCTGCAAAAGGGTTTCAGAGGGTTGAGGCTCGAGGTCTGTGTGACAACTACGAGCTAGCTAAGAGATTGAGAAGATCGAGGCGATGAAGGAAACAACCCGATAGATCTTTTGTGACTAACCAAAGGATTTGTAGAGGAAGTAAAAAGAAAATCACTAGGATTAAATGGCGTGATCAAGGAAACACGACTATGGCGGAGATATGCATGCAGATGTCAGAAGGACCAAATCTGGCATATCTGATTGGATTTAGTTTGTCTCAAAGAAGGTGAAGAAACCGTACCCACTTGAGTTTTGAATGTGTGTTTGGCGGGAAATCTGGGCTATAAGTAAATGGCCTAAGAGATTGTTTTGCTGCTGTTGAATAGAGTGAATATTGTGTTATTGCAAAGTTGTAAACTTCTGCAAGTAGAGACATGATCAGCCAAGTGCTCAACGAGAAAGAGAGGGATAGTGAACCTGGTTGAAGCTTTCAACCGGTTGGAGAGAAGAACCGATAGCGACCACACCAACAGAGTGTGAAACCGATGATGTGCAGAGAGTGAGGTGCAAGTCTAGTAGAGAAGCAGCAGGTGCAAAGTAGGGAGAAGAGTGAGTCGGTAGAAGAGGAGTATTTCACCGACAGAGTAAGATATATGTTAAGGTTGCAAGATTCACTTGTAACATGATACTAACTTATGTATTTGAAGTCTAAATTGTGAACACTGAGTTGTAGCTCGGTGGAGGGGTTGGTACCCTAAAGTCAGGGGTTGTAGCTCCTTGGGTTGGTGCCCTAAACTATGTAACCATGTTTTACTATGAGGTTGGATTGGAGGAGTAGACTCAAACAACATTTCTCACTGAGGTTTTTCCCACATTGGGTTTTCCTCGTATATACCGGAGTTATGTGATGTTTCCTTGTGTGTGTGTGTGCTTGAGTTTGTATTCTGCACTAATCAGTAAGTCTATCTTGTGCTTGATTTACAAACTGGTGTCACCCAGAGAAGAAAGCCGGTAAGAAAAAGTTTGATTACCACTGATTCACCCCCTCCCCCTCTTAGTGGCACATTGTGTCTAACATGCTGAAGTTGCTATTCCTCCCCCGAACACGGATATTGATAAGATCCATGAGTCAAACTATGTGATCCAAAGGGTTTAACTAGGGAGGCAGACTCATGATTCCATTGCACATGATGCTCACTCTGCCTTGGAGGCCCTAGTATCCAGATATGATGAAGATATAGAAAAAAAGGATCAACTTAAAGCACAAATTGAGCAGCTCACCTCAATTCTTATCAAATTAACTAAGTCCTTGGAAGCTATTGAATCGATAGCCTCATCTTTGGATGAACTAGTTGTGAAAAAAGATAAGCAGGAAGCATCACGAAGCAAAGTTGTAGGAGAATGGATGTATAGGATGCTGAGTCAAGGTGAACAACAAATAAGCTTAGCTTGAACCATTGTTAGTAATCTTGACGTTGTGAGAAGATAGGTGGATAACCCCATAGAAGCCTTCTCCCAGGAACTTGAAACACAAGAGAAATATTTTTGAAGCCTGGTTAAAATTTGAAGATTATGACCTGGATGATCTCATTCAAAATGGTGTCATCCCTTTGTGGCGAATGTATATTGAGTAGTGAGAGGCAATGGAGCATTAGATGAATATATTGGAGCACTTGGTCAAGGATATGAGGAAAGGCCAACAAGAATGTGCAGATAAGAAGAAAGAGATTGTTGCTAAAATCTTTGAAATTCCATGTACTTTCCTTGATGAGAATGAAAAAGTTCTTGATGTGGATGAAACTATTAAGTAATTTAGTTTTCTTGTAACTACCGAGGTTGATAGAGAGGACTTCTTTTTGTCCTCAACTGATAAATTACTTGATCTATAGTTCATCTTGGATTTTATGGATTTACTTTTGAAGAAACATAGGAAGTTCTGCACTGATTTGGAGGATTCCATCACCAGGGTCAAGGTCATCACCAACAGTACCCAGGGACTTGATGAAGTTCAAATGAAGATTGTCATGCAAAAGTTTGAATAATTCCAGAAGCAAGATTCAATTTGGGAAAAATGACAGTTATTTTAATATTTTTCCCAGTGGTATTTTGATATGTCAATTGACACCTCAAGTGTCATTTTGTATATACTCATGTGCACGTGTTGAGTGCAGAGGTCCTAAGTCAAATTGAACTCTTCTTTTGACTTAGTCTTAGATTAGTTATAATTAAATCCTATTTTCATGTTGCACCCCTCTTTTATATATATAAGGGTTATTATTTTAATAAAGATATCTTTTTTTCATCATTGTTTATGCAACAAAACTCTACCAAAGTAAAGAACAAGTTGAGACTTGGTGTTCATTTTGTAAAATTTACAATTTAATAAAAAAAGAGATAAGCTTGGCATTCAAACTTTGTCTTGAGAACAAGCTTATGTATGGTATGAATGTTCTTATGTCGTTGAAATCATATTTTCTTGGATGATTAAAATTGAGTATAGTTTTTGGTGTTAGATATTGGAAAGCTTTTGGAGTCTTTACAAGTAATCTTTGCGCTACTTTGAAAATTCAAGAATTGGAAATTGGTTGAGAGAAGGTTGTCTTAAGTCTTTGAGCTTTCGCAAATTATCTTAAAAATTTGTATTGGAAAGATAAAAAGTAAAGTCTTTATGTTGTACAGATTATCTGGTTAGAGTAGAAGATCTTTCAAATACATTTGAAAGTATTTGAGCTGGCAATATATTTGGGTTATAGCGATTGATAGGAGTTGAGTATTCAAAAGAATCTTTGAGTTCTTAGTGTGCATAATTATCGTCCCCCAGGTCATTTTTCAGAAAAAAGGGAAGTAACATAAGACTTTTTTCTTTCACAGATGCTTTACTTCCCATTTAACTTAGTTTCTAATATTACTGCAAGATTAGAGTTTTTCTTAATTAAGGGAATATGTTCTTCAGAGAGAATTAGATGTAATTGGTTTTGAAAAAAGAGAACTAAGTTGATATTTCATCCTGGAATAGTGTAACGTTAGTAGGTCTAGACAGAATAGAAAGTAATTGCAGTAGAAAGGGGAGCCTTCCCTTACAATCAAGAGAGATTATATCTTTCCTTCTGAAAGATATCATCTCATGTGCTATCGTGAAATACATATTTTGTAAACCTTCACTAGTGTACAAAAGTTTTACCCAACACAATTGTAAAGAACACAACACCAAACATATCGATAATAAAAAACTCAAATGATCATAAAATGGATAATCCATCTCCGTGTGCCAGTGGTAATTCAAATATGGTGGCAAAAGTGGTTAATCTACAAGTAGAGAAAGAGGGATCAAATACAAAGAGGAAAGGAGAAATGATGTCTCCTTAGACTAATGGTAATGAAGATAGGATGTTTGAAAAAGGATATTTAACTGATAATGAAGAAAGGAAGTCTAGTCTAATGAAGAAAAATCAGCTTGTAAGGAATAATGAAAAAGCACAAGATTTGATGGGGGAAGAAGGGAAGGAGAATGGATTTGAGACTGAAAATGTTGGAATGGAGGATATGGAATTGGCAAAGGATCTTTCTAATATAGATGACCTCGGGGAGATTGATCCAAGATGCATAAGTTATTCTTTGTCAAAGGCCCTAGGAAAATCTTGAAAGGGGAAAGGCAAAAAGACCAACAAGTGGAAGAGAGAAGAGAAAGCATCAAGGAGTACATGTTGAGATCCAAGGGAGCTAAGACCTCCCTTGGAGAGAATGCAGATTGTCACATGAAATGTCAGGGGCCCAAGGGCCCTTGACAAAAGGTGCTTGGTTAAGTGCCATATATCGATGGTAGACATCATCTTGCTTCAAGAAATGACATTGAGCTCAGATGAAGGTGTGAAATTAATGAAGAATTGCAAATAATGGACAATTTTATTTCAAGACACACATGAAATTGTAGCAGTTTAGGGATTATGTTGTTAACAAATTAAGGTGGACATTAGATAAATTGAGTCCCACGAAAATTGGATGCTTTGTTAGATGAGAAGCTATAATGTGAATATTGAATTTTCATTATTGAACATCTATAGTCTGGTGCGAACAAAGGACAAACTAGATGTTTGGAATGTAGTAGGCACTAAGATTCAAGAGATGGGGGATTAAAAAGTTAGTCTTGGTAGTGATTAAAATGCTATTGTGGATTTATGTGAAAAGAGTGGGGGGTTGGACAAAGTTAACAAAGTGATTTTAGACTTTAGGAATTTCATTGAAAAAGTAGAACTATTGATTGCATCCCTAAAAATGGTGTGTATATGTAGATGAACCAAAGGTAAGAATTCATGGATTTTTCTCAAAGACTTGACAGGTTTCTGATCGATTAGGATTGGTTGGTGGATATAATGAGAAATGAATCACAAATTGCCCCAATTGCCATGTTGGATCATTTCCTTGTATAATTTTGAAATTTGGATGATTGAAAGGCCAACAAAAATCTATTTTAAATTTCAGCGCATGTGGTGGTGCAACGGGGGTCAGGTTAAGCAGTTAGAGGAGTGGTGGAAAGAAGGAGATAAATAGAGGGAATTCTAAGTTTCGAATTTATGAAAAAAAATAAAATATAAAAGCTAAGCTTAAAAAATGGAATAAGGAAAGTTACAAAAATATTTTTAAAGAAAAAGAGAAAGTGGAGTAGGAATTGGGAAGTTTAAATGAGAAAGTGATAAAAAATGGTATGTTTAAAGAATATTGTCTAAAGAAGGAAAGGGATTTGATGGATTGGCATGTGAGCTATTAGCCAAAGAATAATTGTTTTGGAGGGATAAGACAAGAGAAACATGGATTCAAGTCGGTGATGTAAACACCAAATATTTTCATGCCTCTACAAGGGGTCAACGTACTAGAAACTAGGTGGAGAAAATAAGGAGTGAGGATGGATCTCTATTGAAAGATAGACAAGCAATAAAAAATGAAATTGTTTGGTACTTCCAATTGATACTTGTGGTCTGAGCTCAGGATGGAAAAGGTTGGATGAATTGATATTGTTGTTATAAGTAGAAGACAATAGGAAACAAAGAAAATCAAATGCTGACAACATTGTTTACACTGGAGGAAAATTTGAATAGCTGCATTTCAGTCAAATCCATATAAGTCCCTCAATTTGGATGGATTTTTGGCCAAATTTTACTAGGAATGTTGAGGTTTTCTTGGTAAGGAGGTTTGGAGACTTGTGGAAGATTTTACAAAGAAAATAAAGTTTGTTAGGGATATAAAATATACAACATTGGCTCTAATACCAAAAAAAATAGATTAGTCTATATTCGTAGATTATTGATTGATCTCCTTGTGTAACACTATATACAAAATTATAGCAAAGAAAATGTCAAACAAATAAAAAGAATTATTGGGATGTTGATCTCAAAGGAACAAAACAAATTCACACTAGGATGGGAGATCATCGACAATATTATAATCACCACAGTAACATTACACATAATAACAATAGATTGTATAAAAGGTATGATGATCCAAATTGATATTAGCAAGCATATGATAGGGTGCATTGATATTTCCTTTGAAGGTAATGAATAAATTTGGTTTTAATAAAACATGGTTGGAAATAACTAATGCATGCATCTCTATTCCTTGGTTCTTGATGGTGGTCAATGCCCAAATGTGTGAATTTTTCAAGGCCACTAATGGGCTTAGACAAGGTGACCTATTGTCACATTTTCTTTTTGTTATTATGGTGGAGGCAATGGGAAGATATTTCAAATAGTTAGTAGATGCTAGTTTATGAAGAGAATAAAGATGATGGAAGGCATAGAGCCCATCACACATATTCAGTTTGTAGATGACACTATTGTTGAACACACCATAGGACTGAGAGGGGGGGATGAATCAATTTGGACCTTAATTTTTTATCTTACAAACTTTTAAACCAAAACTATATAATTACTGTACTAATAAGTCATGAAAGCACAAAGTACAACAAACATATGAAGACCACATTTACATGAAAAACCCTAAGCAAGAAAAAACCATGATGAGAATCACACTCACAATATGAATATAATTCATTACAATGTTGTATCCAAACTTACTTCCCTTGAGAGGACTTGAAAAAACTAAGGTGCAAAACCTTAGGGCATGATACATAAAGCTACCAAGAGACTCACTGTCTTTTGATAGAGAAAAGAATATTTTAATTGAAATGAACAAGATCTATTGATCATGAAATTGTCCTTGAACCATTGTGTCAAGCAACCAATATCATGGCAAACACATTTGACTTCAAACACTATCTCAAAACACTATCACATTGAACATATCATTATCAAATCTCTTCAGAACTGACCTTCACACATCTCCAACACCAAATATACTTGAAAATAATTCACATCCATTGCACATCAATTCCACACATCCCATACCTTCACTCACACATCCACACTCCTTTATATACAATATTAATCATTAAATCCCTTGATTATGCGATCATAGATATAATATACATTATTACATAAATTCGGCCACCTGAACCAAAATATCCATTATGATCCACTTGAAGAGATAGAGAGGACCCAAATACATCACACCACATTCTTTCCAATGATTCCAATGAATTGTACATGCTAACACATCCTCCAAGGTCAACATCATTTAATGAAAGGGTATGTGTAGGATCATGGTGTGCCAAAACAGACCCTTAAAGTGATAATGAAATTTCAGAAAAATCAGAGTTATGCAACTTGACATGAAATTTGAATAAGTTGTGAACATTATTTTTAAAATATGTAAGAAGAGAATATATAGAAAATTGAATGAAGTTTCTAAGCTACTAGTTGTTTTTTGGAAAAAAAAAATCTTATTTGATGAAAATTTCAAATTTCAATGCAATGGTACTAAAATTTTAGGAAAAAAATAAGAAGTAGACGTATGTCTGACCACACCTAATCAAAATCAAATCTTAATATTTTTTTATAATATTTATAATATAAGTATTAGACTCATGTTCGGATGTGACACATATTTTGTTTTAATTTTTTATGAATTAAATAATTATTTATGATTTTTTTACTACAACTTTTTAGAAATTCAGAAACTCCTATGTCTGACCACCTTAACTTGGTGAAAACCTTATGAAAATTTTTTTAAATTTTTTTTCCCTATAGTAGGACAAAGCATAGGATGTGATGCATGTTTTCGGTTTCAAAAAATGTTATACCGTTTGAAAGTTATGAGTGTTTTTCAATCAGTATATCATCAGGACTATTGTCAGAATTCAATTAGAAAATAAATAATAATTATTTACTAAAGTTGAAATAAGACAAGCCTTATATTGTTGGAAAGCTGGGAACGTCATAAAAAACCCTTTTCGTTTTATCAATTTTGGCTACAAAAAAAAGTCCGTCTCAGCCTCTAGTGTAAAGTCTGGAAAACCAGGGAATACTGAAAAACACGTTTTTTCAGTTGACTTTCCAGGCTTGTAACTTCCAAGCCTAATACCAAAGCATTCTCGAGCCAAAATTTGAAATTTGAAAATTTGAGTACAAAAATTGGATATCAAATTTTTATCCGATATCCAATTTTTGTACAAAAAATTGTGGTCCACGATGAATTTCCCTTTGCCGGCCATTTATGAAGTAAACTGCCACATGGTAGAAATCTGATATCTGATTAAATCAGATATCGGATTTTATTAGTCATATTTTAAAGAGGGAGAGAAGGAGAGAGAGAGAGAGAGGGAGAGAGAGAGAGGAGAGAGAGAGAGAGAGGAGAGAGAGAGAAGAGAGAGAGAGAGAGAGAGAGAGAGAGAGAGAGAGAGAGAGAGAGAGAGAGAGAGAGAGAGGGACGAAGAGAGAGAGAAGGGGAGAGAGAGAGAGAGAGAGAGGAGAGAGAGAGAGAGAGAGAGAGAGAGAGAGAGAGAGAGAGAGAGAGAGAGAGAGAGAGAGAGAGAGAGAGAGAGAGAGAGAGAGGAGAGAGAGAGAGAGAGAGAGAGAGAGAGAGAGATGAAGAGAGAGAAGGAGAGGGGGAGAGAGAGAGGAGAGAGAGAGAGATGAGAGAGAGAGAGAGAGAGAGAGAGAGAGAGAGAGATGAGAGAGAGAGAGGAGAGAGAGGGAGGGAGAGGGAGAGGGAGAGAGAGAGAGAGAGAGGGGGAGAGAGGGAGAGAGAGAGAGAGAGAGAGAGGAGAGAGAGAGAGCAGAGAGAGAGAGAGAGAGAGAGACCATATGACCCCCTAACGACACAATTTGGTGTCTTAAGGGGACCTATGGTGTCGTTAGGGGTCATATGGTCTCTTGGGACACCATAGGGACCCCTTAAGACACCAAATCATGTCGTTAGGGGTCATATTGTGTCTTACGACCCATAACTATGACCCCTAATGATAGTTATGTGATATTGTGTCCCATGAACCCCTTATGACCTCTCAGGACACCATATGACCCCTAATGACACCATATTGGGTCGCTTTGGGTCATATTATGTCCTAAGGGGGTCATATTGTGGTCTATGACCCCTTAGAACACCATATGACCCCTAACAACAATGATTTGGTGTCTTAAGGGGTCCTATGGTGTTGTTAGGGGTCATATGGTGTCCGTAGGGGTCATATGGTGTCTTGGGGACACCATAGGACCCCTTAGGACACAATATGACCCCCTTAGGGACACAATATGACCCAAAGCAACCCAATAATGGTGTCATTAGGGGTCTTATGGTGTCCTAAGAGGTCATAAGGGTTCATGGGACACCATATGACCCTTATGGACACCATATGACCCCCAACCGACACCATCGAACCCCCTTAAGACACCAAATCATGTCGTTAGGGGTCATATTGTGTCCTAAGAGGTCCTATGGTGTCCCAAGACACCATATGACCCCTATGGACCACCATTGACCCCCTAACGATACCATAGGACCCCTTAAAGAGACACCAAATCATGTCGTTAGGGGGTCATATTGTGTCTTACGGGGTCGTAGGACACCAATATGACCCCTAACGACACAATTTGGTGTCTTAAGGGGTCTTATTGGGTGTCACAACACACCATATGATCCCTAACAACACCATAGGACCCCTTAAGAC